>NC_069501.1:1153986893-1154114393 GCF_027579735.1 Bombina bombina | reverse complement strand
AAAATCCCTCGCTTGACCCCTCCACGCCTTCTAACTATCGACCGGTCTCCTTACTTCCCTTTACTTTTAAATTATTGGAACGACTAGTCTATAATCGGCTAACTCAATTTCTCACAACTAGCTCCTTACTTGATCCACTACAATCTGGTTTCCGCCCTAAATACTCAACAGAAACCGCTCTTGCTTAAGTAACAAATGACCTGTTATCAGCTAAAGCAAAAGGCCATTACTCCTTACTAATTCTTCTTGACCTGTCCGCAGCTTTTGACACAGTTGACCATCCTCTCCTCCTAAAAATACTACATTCATTTGGCATCCGAGACACAGCCCTCTCCTGGTTTATATATATGCATTGGAGCCCTTTGCTTTCAAGTAGATGAAAAAAATGAAAAATCATATTTATGCAATATTCATATTTAATAAAGTGTTTATGCATTTACTGTAAAAAATATTATACATTCCAAAATTCTGCTCATAGCAGAATATGTTGTATTTTTAAATAGATATTCCTATATATATCTATAACTGTATATAAGTGTGTGTGTGTGTGTGTGTGTAAATATATATATTTGTGCAAACATCCATCAGATATATATTTAAATATCTCTGTGCAGAACATTGAATTATTAAATATGCAATATTAACTTCTTATGTTGCATGACTTGTGGGGGGGGGGTTTCAACTTTTTCAGCTCCATTGAAGTCTATGGGGGAATTCGATTTTGTGTTTGCAACTCCTCAATGTCTATTTGTTACTGCGAACTTATGAACGTGAGAGCACAAACTTTTTACTTTCGACGTATAATACCAGTGTGAATCTCTGAGCGCAAAAAAATACTTCTAGTGCTTTTAAAGCTTGAACGCGTGCAAAAACTACCACTCCATTTGTAATCGGCCTGTGAGGGAGAGGGAGGTATATAGTACTCAGTATGCAGGAATGGAAAACCAAAACAAAGAAAGAATTTTCTTGAACAAACTTTACTGAAGAAATGTAAGGCAGCAACAGGTAAATCAAATTGAGATCAATATTGAACCTGATAAAGATCAATTAAAGTATTTTACAATTAAAATTTTAAGCACAAGTCTCCCAGCAAGCACAGAACCCAGCGGGTACTGTTGGTGAGATCTCTTGTAAAATGTCCAGGAACAAGATATCATACACAGGAATCACAGCAGAGGTCTTTGGTATCAGCAGTAAGATAAGCATACACAAGTATCACAGCAGAGTTCTTTGGTCTCAGCAGTAGGGTAAGCATACACAGGTATCACAGCAGAGTTCTTTGGTTTCAGCAGTAGGGTAAGCATACACAGGTATTACAGCAGAGGTATTTGGTCTCAGCAGTGAGATAAGCATACACAGGTATCACAGCAGAGGTCTTTGGTCTCAGCAGTAGGGTAAGCATACACAGGTATCAAAGCAGAGGTCTTTGGTCTCAGCAGTAAGATAAGCATGCACAGGTATCACAGCAGAGGTTTTTTTTCTCAGCAGTAAGATAAGCATACCCAAGTATCACAGCAGAGGACTTTGGTCTTAGCAGTAGGTTAAGCATACACAGGTATCACAGCAGAGGCCTTTGGTCTCAGCAGCAAGATAAGCATACACATGTATCACAGCAGAGGTCTTTGATCTCAGTAGTGAGATAAGCATACACAGGTATCAGAGCAAAGGCCTTTGGTCTCAGTAGTGAGATAAGCATACACAGGTATCACAACAGAGGTCTTTGGTCTCAATAGTTAGATAAGCATACACAGGTATCACAGCAGAGGTCTTTGGTCTCAGTAGTGAGATAAGCATACACAGGTATCACATCAGAGGTCTTTGGTCTCAGCCATAGGATAATCATACACAGGTATCACATCAGCGGTCTTTGATCTCAGCAGTAGGATAAGCATACACAGGTATCACAGCAGAGGATACTTAGCTTCAGAAGCAGGGACCTTCAGATAAGGAGCAGCAAACAAGGACCTTCTTAGTCAATTACTCAGTACAGAGTGATGTACTGAGAAGCCTATATAGGGACTCCCGCACCTGTGCCTTCCAGGTGGGAGTCCTAGCAATCAGAGGTTGGCCCTTTAAATCTAGGCAGCGTGTGGCCACGCACGCCTAGAGAGTAGCAGCCACAGCTGCTAGTCAGACTGGTCTCTGCACGTGGGACACCGAGACAGACCGCCAGGGGCTCTGCATTCACCACAGCAAGCAGCTAGGACCGGGTGAGGACCCTGACACGGCCTTTGATAAAGCGTTTAAGTGAAACATGTCAGGGGAGTCAGCAGGGGATATTTGGGGTCCTCGTTTTCAACAATTATGGGAATCTTTGTATAAACAGAATTGAGATAACAGTTTTGTCATTATCTCTATTTACAATTACCATTTAGTGTATAAGATATGTTACTGAAGGCTTAGATTGTATCACTTGGTATAGGCAATAATTCACAATACTATATTATTGCCACTCCATTCTATTAATGAATATATATTTTTTTTCTAATAACATCATGATAGCACAGTGAATATCTTTGTCTGTGCTATCTGATTATCATTTTACGCCTCTATATCTTTAGCTTCTCCATTAACACGCAGCAGGTTTTGAATATTATATATGATATGACTTCCACCTGTTTGTAGATTATTGCACACATTCACACTGTGGAATCACTGCAGAAAATTAGAGACATATCATTCTATTAACTTTCTTTTAATATTTTTGTTTTCCATTTTTAACAAGTAATTTCAATAAAGTTATGTTTTTATTATTCTTTTGGTGTTTCCCATAAATGGGGATTGATTCCGCTTAAAGGGACACTGAACCCAAATTTTTTCTTTTGTGATTCAGATAGAGCATGCAATTTTAAGCAACTTTGTAATTTACTCCTATTATCAATTTTTCTTTGTTCTCTTGCTATTTTTATTTGAAAAAGAATGTATCTAAGCTTTTTTTTTTTTTGTTTCAGAACTCTTGATAGCACTTTGTTCACCAAAAATGGGCCGGCATCTAAACTTACATTCTTGCATTTCAAATAAAGATCCCAAGAGAATGAAGAAAATTTGATAATAGGAATAAATTAGAAAGTTGCTTAAAATGGCATGATCTATCTGAATCACGAAAGAAAAAGTTTGGGTTCAGTGTCCCTTTAAATTGTCACAGTGGAATAATGGTATGGAGTGCTTAACAGTATATACTTCAGAGACAGTTTGCCACTAGTAGTATTGTCTTTATCTTGGTATACAGCACTCACCCCCAAATTATAATCAGTATAATAAAACATTACAAATATATGTTTTATTGGGATACCATTTGGTAGTGCCATTCTCTCTTTCTCTCTTTTCTCCTTTCTTACTTTTATTGTAGTAATCTTGCCCTATGTTGGCCACATAAAGTATAGCATATTAGAGCACTTACACAATATAGATAACTCAGTGTTACACCAATTTGAATTTTAAAAACAGTGTTTATGCTATATTTCCGTTTTCAAGGTATTGAGGCTATATCAAGATTACCACATGAGGGCAGTACAGAACAATATTTAAACATTTTGGATATTTGAATTTGTCAAGGTTCTCTTCTGAATTAAATGGACATAAAACAAAACTTTTTCGTTCATGATTCAAATTTACAAAGTACCCCTGATATTTAATTTACTTAGGCCTAGATTTAGAGTTGGGCGGTAGCCGTGAAAACCAGCGTTAGAGGCTCCTAACGCTGGTTTTAGGCTACCTCCGGTATTTGGAGTCATTAAAAAAAGGGTCTAACGCTCACTTTTCAGCCGCGACTTTTCCATACCGCAGATCCCCTTACGTAAATTGCGTATCCTATCTTTTCAATGGGATTTTTCTAACTCCGGTATTTAGAGTCGTGGCTGAAGTGAGCGTTAGAAATCTAACGACAAAACTCCAGCCGCAGGAAAAAGTCAGTAGTTAAGAGCTTTCAAGGCTAACGCCGGTTCATAAAGCTCTTAACTACTGTACTCTAAAGTACACTAACACCCATAAACTACCTATGTACCCCTAAACCGAGGTCCCCCCACATCGCCGCCACTCGATTAAATTTTTTTAACCCCTAATCTGCCGACCGCCACCTACGTTATACTTATGTACCCCTAATCTGCTGCCCCTAACACCGCCGACCCCTATATTATATTTATTAACCCCTAACCTGCCCCCCACAACGTCGCAGCCAGCAACCTACAATAATTAACCCCTAATCTGCCGACCGCAAAGCGCCGCCACCTACGTTATACTTATGTACCCCTAATCTGCTGCCCCTAACACCGCCGACCCCATATTATATTTATTAACCCCTAATCTGCCCCCCTCAACGTCGCCTCCACCTGCCTACACTTATTAACCCCTAATCTGCCGAGCGGACCGCACCGCTATTATTATAAAGTTATTAACCCCTAATCCGCCTCACTAACCCTATAATAAATAGTATTAACCCCTAATCTGCCCTCCCTAACATCGCCGACACCTAACTTCAAACATTAACCCCTAATCTGCCGTCTGGAGCTCACCGCTATTCTAATAAATGTATTAACCCCTAAAGCTAAGTCTAACCCTAACACCCCCTAACTTAAATATAATTTTAATCTAACGAAATTAATTAACTCTTATTAAATAAATTATTCCTATTTAAAGCTAAATACTTACCTGTAAAATAAACCCTAATATAGCTACAATATAAATTATAATTATATTATAGCTATTTTAGGATTAATATTTATTTTACAGGTAACTTTGTATTTATTTTAACCAGGTACAATAGCTATTAAATAGTTAAGAACTATTTAATAGCTAAAATAGTTAAAATAATTACAAAATTACCTGTAAAATAAATCCTAACCTAAGTTACAATTAAACCTAACACTACACTATCAATAAATAAATTAAATACAATACCTACAAATAACTACAATGAAATAAACTATCTAAAGTACAAAAAATAAAAAAGAACTAAGTTACAAAAAATAAAAAAATATTTACAAACATAAGAAAAATATTACAACAATTTTAAACTAATTACACCTACTCTAAGCCCCCTAATAAAATAACAAAGCCCCCCAAAATAAAAAAAATGCCCTACCCTATTCTAAATTACTAAAGTTCAAAGCTCTTTTACCTTACCAGCCCTGAACAGGGCCCTTTGCGGGGCATGCCCCAAGAAGTTCAGCTCTTTTGCCTGTAAAAAAAAACATACAATACCCCCCCCCAACATTACAACCCACCACCCACATACCCCTAATCTAACCCAAACCCCCCTTAAATAAATTTAACACTAAGCCCCTGAAGATCTTCCTACCTTATCTTCACCATACCAGGTTCACCGATCGATCCAGAAGAGCTCCTCCGATGTCCTGATCCAAGCCCAAGCGGGGGGCTGAAGAGGTCCATGATCCGGCTGAAGTCTTCATCCAAGCGGGGCAGAAGAGGTCTTCCATCCGATTGAAGTCTTCATCCAAGCGGGATCTTCTATCGTCATCCATCCGGAGCGGAGCGGCAGGATCCTGAAGACCTCCGACGCGGAACATCCATCCTGGCCGACGACTGAACGACGAATGACGGTTCCTTTAAATGACGTCATCCAAGATGGCGTCCCTCGAATTCCGATTGGCTGATAGGATTCTATCAGCCAATCGGAATTAAGGTAGGAATATTCTGATTGGCTGATGGAATCAGCCAATCAGAATCAAGATCAATCCGATTGGCTGATCCAATCAGCCAATCAGATTGAGCTCGCATTCTATTGGCTGATCGGAACAGCCAATAGAATGCAAGCTCAATCTGATTGTCTGATTGGATCAGCCAATCGGATTGAACTTGATTCAATCAGCCAATCAGATTGAGCTTGCATTCTATTGGCTGTTCCGATCAGCCAATAGAATGCGAGCTCAATCTGATTGGGCTGATTGGATCAGCCAATCGGATTGATCTTGATTCTGATTGGCTGATTCCATCAGCCAATCAGAATATTTCTACCTTAATTCCGATTGGCTGATAGAATCCTATCAGCCAATCGGAATTCGAGGGACGCCATCTTGTATGACGTCATTTAAAGGAACCGTCATTCGTCGTTCAGTCGTCGGCCAGGATGGATGTTCCGCGTCGGAGGTCTTCAGGATCCTGCCGCTCCGCTCCGGATGGATGACGATAGAAGATCCCGCTTGGATGAAGACTTCAATCGGATGGAAGACCTCTTCTGCCCCGCTTGGATGAAGACTTCAGCCGGATCATGGACCTCTTCAGCCCCCCGCTAGGGCTTGGATCAGGACATCGGAGGAGCTCTTCTGGATCGATCGGTGAACCTGGTATGGTGAAGATAAGGTAGGAAGATCTTCAGGGGCTTAGTGTTAGGTTTATTTAAGGGGGGTTTGGGTTAGATTAGGGGTATGTGGGTGGTGGGTTGTAATGTTGGGGGGGGTATTGTATGTTTTTTTTTTGCAGGCAAAAGAGCTGAACTTCTTGGGGCATGCCCCGCAAAGGGCCCTGTTCAGGGCTGGTAAGGTAAAAGAGCTTTGATCTTTAGTAATTTAGAATAGGGTAGGGCATTTTTTTATTTTGGGGGGCTTTGTTATTTTATTAGGGGGCTTAGAGTAGGTGTAATTAGTTTAAAATTGTTGTAATATTTTTCTTATGTTTGTAAATATTTTTTTATTTTTTGTAACTTAGTTCTTTTTTATTTTTTGTACTTTAGATAGTTTATTTCATTGTAGTTATTTGTAGGTATTGTATTTAATTTATTTATTGATAGTGTAGTGGTTAGGTTTAATTGTAGATAATTATAGGTATTTTATTTAATTAATTTATTGATAGTGTAGTGTTAGGTTTAATTGTAACTTAGGTTAGGATTTATTTTACAGGTAATTTTGTAATTATTTTAACTATTTTAGCTTTTAAATAGTTCTTAACTATTTAATAGCTATTGTACCTGGTTAAAATAAATACAAAGTTACCTGTAAAATAAATATTAATCCTAAAACAGCTATAATATAATTATAATTTATATTGTAGCTATATTAGGATTTATTTTACAGGTAAGTATTTAGCTTTAAATAGGAATAATTTATTTAATAAGAGTTAATTAATTTCGTTAGATTAAAATTATATTTAATTTAGGGGGGTGTTAGTGTTAGGGTTAGACTTAGCTTTAGGGGTTAATACATTTATTAGAATAGCGGTGAGCTCCAGTCGGCAGATTAGGGGTTAATAATTGAAGTTAGGTGTCGGCGATGTTAGGGAGGGCAGATTAGGGGTTAATACTATTTATTATAGGGTTAGTGAGGCGGATTAGGGATTAATAACTTTATTATGATAGCGGTGCGGTCCGGTCGGCAGATTAGGGGTTAATAAGTGTAGGCAGGTGGAGGCGACGTTGTGGGGGGCAGATTAGGGGTTAATAAATATAATATAGGGGTCGGCGGTGTTAGGGGCAGCAGATTAGGGGTACATAAGGATAATGTAAGTAGCGGCGGTTTACGGAGCGGCAGATTAGGGGTTAAAAATAATATGCAGGGGTCAGCGATAGCGGGGGCGGCAGATTAGGGGTTAATAAGTGTAAGGCTAGGGGTGTTTAGACTCGGGGTACATGTTAGGGTGTTAGGTGCAGACATAGGAAGTGTTTCCCCATAGCAAACAATGGGGCTGCGTTAGGAGCTGAACGCGGCTTTTTTGCAGGTGTTAGGTTTTTTTCAGCTCAAACAGCCCCATTGTTTCCTATGGGGGAATCGTGCACGAGCACGTTTTTGAGGCTGGCCGCGTCCGTAAGCAACTCTGGTATCGAGAGTTGAAGCTGCGTTAAATATGCTCTACGCTCCCTTTTTGGAGCCTAACGCAGCCTTTATGTGGACTCTCAATACCAGAGTTATTTTTATGGTGCGGCCAGAAAAAAGCCGGCATTAGCTACGCGGGTCCTTACCGACAAAACTCTAAATCTAGCCGTTAGTTCTCCTCCTATTATTTGCTGAAAAGAACAGCTAGGTAGGTACAGGAGCAGCAATGAATACTTGAAATTAGAAGTAAAATTTAAAATTGTTTCAAATTGTATTCATTCTCTTTCTGATGAGTTTTATGTTCCTTAAAAAGAGTTGAGATATCAATGTATATGTGAGGCTATATTTTCTTGTTTATTAAGAAATATAATGTAAAATTGATAATATTTCCCTTTTTTTATGTATAGACTTATGGGGCAGATTTATCATATGTCTGTCCGACATGATCCGCTCAGCGGATCACGTCCGACAGACATCGCTGAACGCCAACAGCATACGCTGTAGGCTTTTAGCAATGCACAAGCAGTTCTGGTGAAATGCTTGTGCAATGCCGCCCCCCTGCAGATTTGTGACCAATCAGGGGGTGTCAATCAACCCGATCATATCTGATTGGGTTGATTGCTGTCCGTCGTTCAGAGGCGGCAGACCAGTTAAGGAGCAGCCAACTTAAGACCGCTGCTTAGTAACTGCTGTTTCCGGGGGAGCCTGGAGGCTCGTGCAGAAACAGATGTATTAGACACCATACGATGCTTAATAATTCGGCCCCATGGTGCCATTTACATGGGGTTTAAATCAAGATTACTTATCCTTACCAAAAATAAAAGTGCAAAAAACAATGCAATACTACTAGTCCTACTTTATAATTTTGTTTAATTAGTAATATATCTTAGTTATCCTTTAGTTATGATTCTTATTAAACATGTATTAAATCAGAAAACAATACATTCAAAGTATAGTATTTGAAAAAAGGCTGAAATTGTATTTTTGCAATATATGTGGGGGCCGGGGGTTTTAAATGTAGCTAATGTTGTTAAATTAAAGGGACATGAAACCCAACATTTTTCTTTCATGATTTAGGTAGAACAGACAATTTTAAACAACTTTCCAGTTTACTTCTATTATCAAGTTTCCTTCATTCTCTTGGTATCATTTGTTGAAAGAGCAGCAATACACTACTGGCTTCTAACTGTTCACATGGGTGAGCCAATGACAATCGGTATATATATGCAGCCACCAATCAGCAGCTAGGACCTAGGTTCTTTGCTGCTCCTGAGCTTTCCTAGATAAACTTTTGAGCAAAGGATAATAAAAGAAGGAAGCAAATTAAATGATAGAAGTAAATTGGAAAGGTGTTTAAAATGATATCCTCTGTCTAATTATGACTTTACTGTCCCTTTAAGAGTGACATTGTTCCTTTCCACACGGTTATCCTATGCACTTTAGCCTGCTGTAGTATTTGTGCAGGGTCGGCTACTCAACAGCAAGACATCAGTGACAGTAAAAGTACTAGCTGTAGACAGTGTATCGTGTACACCAGAACCACTGGATATAACAGTACTAGCTGTAGACAGTGTATCGTGTACACCAGAACCACTGGATATAACAGTACTAGCTGTAGACAGTGTATCGTGTACACCAGAACCACTGGATGTAACAGTACTAGCTGTAGACAGTGTATCGTGTACACCAGAACCACTGGATGTAACAGTACTAGCTGTAGACAGTGTATAGTGTACACCAAAACCACTGGATGTAACAGTACTAGCTGTAGACAGTGTATCGTGTACACCAGAACCACTGGATATAACAGTACTAGCTGTAGACAGTGTATCGTGTACACCAGAACCACTGGATATAACAGTACTAGCTGTAGACAGTGTATCGTGTACACCAGAACCACTGGATGTAACAGTACTAGCTGTAGACAGTGTATCGTGTACACCAGAACCACTGGATGTAACAGTACTAGCTGTAGACAGTGTATCGTGTACACCAGAACCACTGGATATAACAGTACTAGCTGTAGACAGTGTATCGTGTACACCAGAACCACTGGATGTAACAGTACTAGCTGTAGACAGTGTATCGTGTACACCAGAACCACTGGATGTAACAGTACTAGCTGTAGACAGTGTATCGTGTACACCAGAACCACTGGATGTAACAGTACTAGCTGTAGACAGTGTATAGTGTACACCAAAACCACTGGATGTAACAGTACTAGCTGTAGACAGTGTATCGTGTACACCAGAACCACTGGATATAACAGTACTAGCTGTAGACAGTGTATCGTGTACACCAGAACCACTGGATATAACAGTACTAGCTGTAGACAGTGTATCGTGTACACCAGAACCACTGGATGTAACAGTACTAGCTGTAGACAGTGTATCGTGTACACCAGAACCACTGGATGTAACAGTACTAGCTGTAGACAGTGTATCGTGTACACCAGAACCACTGGATGTAACAGTACTAGCTGTAGACAGTGTATCGTGTACACCAGAACCACTGGATGTAACAGTACTAGCTGTAGACAGTGTATCGTGTACACCAGAACCACTGGATGTAACAGTACTAGCTGTAGACAGTGTATCGTGTACACCAGAACCACTGGATGTAACAGTACTAGCTGTAGACAGTGTATCGTGTACACCAGAACCACTGGATGTAACAGTACTAGCTGTAGACAGTGTATCGTGTACACCAGAACCACTGGATGTAACAGTACTAGCTGTAGACAGTGTATAGTGTACACCGGAACCACTGGATGTAACAGTACTATCTATAGACAGTGTATTGTGTACACCAGAACCCCAGTCACATACATGGACATTGTGTAACACGCCATAGCGCCATCTGTTGGTTAAAAGTTCCTTGACATGTGTAACACAGCTCCATCTATTGGTAGCAGGTTCATCACCAAAGTGTGTACTAGGGAAATAGACTCATTTGCATATATTTTGCATAGAGTAACAATTCAATGTATGGTTTTGAGTTTTATCTTTTTATCCCTCCCTCGAATCCCCCTTCTTTTTGTTAGAGTTATATTTAATTATTATGTTGTTTTCTATATGTTTTCTATATATTTATGTTTTATATAGCATGTCACCCTAAATTAAATGGGGTGTTTTTAGAGTCTAGTTCAGAGTTATATAAAACACATTGAGTAGTTTATTTTGGAATTGGTTGTTTAGCCTGACTCAATCAGGTGGTTCTGTAGCAGTTTTTGGAATTGCTACATAGCTACAGTTAACTATACAACATTTTTTTAAAGCTACAGTGTGGCTATTTTAATCCTGCCTGTAAAAGTACACATTGAATGCGTATTTGAATGTTATATGATAAATTTAATGGAACAGCATTTGTATTATGTTATGTTGAGTACAAATTTGCCATCATGAGGTACAAAGGGCTTGTCACTGGGGCAGTACCCTTAAAAGGCCAGATTTGTACCATTTTTTAAGGGTACAATATGGTACCATAGGACTGAAGTCCAATCTAGTCCCCAAAGGTACATATTTGCCTTTGAAAGGTACAATCTGCAAGGGTACAGCAGGTGTACCTTTGAGGGTACTGCCCCAGTGACAAGCTGTTGTACCCCTAAAGGTACAATTTTTGCACATTTTTTCTGACAGTGTACACAGGAGTTCGTAGACATCAGTATACATCTAAAACTTCGGGGCTTGGTTAGGAGTCTGAAAATCAGCACAATGTTATTTAAAAATAAGCAAGAGTCTTTGGCATGTTACATAAGGAAAAATGAGGGACTAGAATTGTTAGATCACACACAACATTTGTCATTTTATGCTGATGACTTGGTATTTTTCGTAGGTAATCCAAATATTAAAGGGACAAGCCACCCACATTTTTTCTTTTATGATTTAGAAAGAGAATGCAATTTTAAACATCTTTCTAATTTACTTATATTATCTAATTTGTTTTATTCTCTTGATATTCTTTGATGAAAATCATATCTAGATATGCTCACTAGCTGCTGATTGGTTGCTGCACATAGAAGCCTTGTGTGATTGGCTCACCATGTGCATTGCTTTTTCTTCAACTAAGGATATCTAAAAAATGAAGCAAAATAAATAATGGAAGTAAATTGTAATGTTGTTTAAATTTCTATTCTCTATCTGAATCATGAAAGAAAGATTTTGGGTTTAGTGGCCCTTTAACTTAAAGAAGCTCTTAAATGCAATTGATAGTTTTGTTACTTTCTCAGGCTATAAAATCTATAATGACAAGTCTGAGGTCACTTGGCTACAAAATAAACAAAACACCACGCTGCTAAATACGAGACTCAAAATCACAGATGGATCATTTAAATATCTAGGTATACAGTTACATGTGAATCCTAACAAATTATACCACCTCAATCTCAGGGAAATTGTCAAAAATATTAAACTTTTACTTTTGGGCTGAGCAAAATTACCAATTTCTCTCTCTGGCAGGGTCCGCCTTTTCAAAATGGTTGCGCTGCCTAAACTTCTCTACCCTCTGCAGATGTTGCCACGTCTTCTTACTCAGCAGGATGCTAGTTCGTTGCAGTCTGCTCTAAGACAGTTCATATTGAGGGGGAAAAAACAAAAGATAGGGAAAACCTACTTAACTATGCCAATGAGTAAGTGTGGGCTCCGCCTCCCAAACATTTTATGGTATAACTGGGCTACTCTAACAAAATTAACACTGGATTGGCTGGTTGGAGATAACCACTTTACTGTCCCTGTTTTAGAGGGGCGCCTTATTACTCCAATTCGTCTAGCATTTCTTTCCCATGCAGACCTGACCTCTCTACCAACATTCATACAGAATCACATTTTATACAGAGACCCTCTGAGGGCATGGGCCACGTTGTGCAGAATATGGGGGGTGCAGAAATCTGCAAATATTTATCAATCCAAGGTAATTTGCGTTTTTTACCTGGATACACTATGGAAACATTCAAATGATGGCAACTGAAACATCCCATCACGCTTAAACAGCTCTTTAACCCTTTAACGCTGGAAGTCATACCCTTTCAAGAATTGCAAGACTCATATCATCTCCCTAACACTCATAGATTTGCATATTTTCAGTGCAGACTTTATATCAATAAACTGAAATTACATGGCTTGTTCACTAGGGAATCAATCCTAGTCAGGTAGGGATCTTACAAAAATCACAAATACATATAACCTTATACTTCAACACTTTGAAGATTCTGCTACGCAGAAGATATTATCCAAATAGCTCAATTATGAAAACCTAACAGTAGACGAGGAATTTAGTAATGCTAGTCTCAATAAGATAAAGGCTGTAGCTATTTCAGCAAATCTAAGAGAGTCCCATTTGAAAATCCTGCAACAGCCTATATAACTCCTGGCCTCCACCCTAAATGGGTACCAGGGGCCGAAAATATCTGCACTAAATGTAGCTATGCCTCACCGGACTGGATACACTTGTGGGATTGCCCCAAATTAAAAAGTTTTTGGCACAAAATTTCTTATTGGCTGACCAAAATAACTAAATCACAGGTGTATATGGAAAAAAGGCCTCTGCGCTGTGAGTATTCACACAAAGCAGCTAAAAATAAATATAAGGAATTCCCAACTCCTTAAAATAAAATAATATGAACTAGAGTAACCACACTGACTACAAATTGTAGCCAAGTGATAAATTATTTAGCTGCGCTATCCAAAGATAGCTTGATGTGTGTAGTATACTAATAGCTAAAAGATCCTTAGTAAGTACAACTAGATATTGTATATAAAAATGTATTTAATACAATGCAATAATAAAGCAATAACAAAATAAAAATAAAACAAAATCAATACAAGCGTGTAATTGTTAGAACATTCAAATTAGCATAACCAGCAGATATTCCTAAAACATGTCGAGGCAAAAACATTAAAACATAGAGACAACACCAGTGAAATTGTTTTGGTAAAACAATATGGCTCCAATGGAAGATGGTATATTATGGCATATGAGGCAAGCCGTATTAGTGAAGCAGAAGAGAAGCGTGTTTAGCAAACACAAGCGATGTTAGCAAGGTTAGCGATTTCCTATTTTTCAAAGGTTGCAGAGTTGGCAAAACTGCAGAATGGAGGCGAGAAGAAAGGACAAGAAAGATCCTTTTACAAACACAAAACAAGTTCAATTTGGCAAGGTGTTTACTAATACTTACACCGGAAGCCAAATGGTGATCCCCTTGCGTTTGTTGTCATTCCGGGCGGCAACTTCTGAGCAGTCCTATGCTTTCCTGGAGAAACCCAATCACACAGCTCAGGAAGATGTTGCGGCAATCAGTTCAATGGGGCTACGGAAGCCCAAGTGGTCCAGTAAAAGAGTAACGCGTTTCGGCTGTACGCAGCCTTTCTCAAACTCAATACTGCTGTCAATGGGATGATGATATTTATTTGCTCATCTTAAAGCGGTATTTGCACCCATTTTTTCTAGTTTACCAAAGTTATATACACAGTGCCCAACATATAGTAGAAGTCAATATTGCAAACTATAAAGGTGTATTTACAATAGAAATGATGCTTAATAGATAATGAAAACACATGCAGCAAGTCATATGTAAAAGACACATATGTTAAAAAAGACAATATGTTAAAAAAAGACAATATGTTAAAACACATCAAATATAAGTTATCTACTTTAAACTACAGATGGTTAACAATACCCTTAAAGAGTTCTAAAAGGTACATCTTTCCAATGATAAAAACATATGCAGCAAACTGTGAAAAAATCAATTAACTTTAAATAGCTGTTATTTAAGCTGGAGTTTATTTTATAGATTATATAGATTATAGTAGAGACAATAAATAAAATGGAGTAAGAGGAACTGGTTGATTAAAAAATTTTTATTTTAAAAGATTTAAAAAACTAACATTTTATTAAACTAACATTTTATTAAAATTGATCATGCTAAAATGATATATATATAAACATGCATATATATATACACACATGAATCCACACGTGCACATATATACAACCCTCATATATACACTTATCACGATTGTATACTCCTCAGGTTGGGCAAGTAACAAAACACCCCCTTTACAACAAATAATTAGAAATATACATGCTCAGATGTTGGTTGAGCAGGCTGATACAAAAGGAGATCCGGAGAATATAATTAAACGCTTTCTTCATACATGGGAAGCTTATCTACTATACTTACTGTTAGAGATAGGGTCATTCACCCATTTAGAAATAGTCTATATATCTTAAATGAGAATCTCAAGGGCAACTGGTGTTTCTCCGACAGCGGAACTATAACTCACTTATGTGTGAGTGTATTGTTGGTTGGGTCTCCAAGTCTGTGGAGGGTGATCTGGAAGTACTCTGGGTAAGTTAAGTTATATATTGTTTATAAGGTTTTGTTTTATGTTTTTGTTTTCTCTTTTGTATAAATATTGAAGAAAAAAGGATCCAGGTCACTACATGACAAACATCTTGACCTGCTCATACCTATCCGGACTATACTTACTATGGAACACAAGATTTATGCTTTGTGCAGCAACAAAGTAAAATAACTATTATTTGCATTGCCATGTGGGTAATGACGCTTTTGTATTTAATTTCATAACCCTTACATGGCAACTGCATGGGTCTGCATTCATTTATTTAATCCAGATTGTATTTATTGATCTATACATTGACTTTGGTAAAAATATCAAAATATCTGTATTATTTTTACCAGGTTTGTTATGTGTGTAATGGATCTTATTACTACAAATAAAGTTATTAAAAAAAATAAAATAAGCAAAAATACTTCCAGATGGGCTATATAAATGGATCATCTACAAAACATTTACATTATTACCTTTTTATTGAGTTTTCAACACATGCAATTAACAATTGATATGAGTTTATCATAAAAAAATTATACATAAATTGCCATCACCAAAATATCGGCAGTAGATTCCAGAACATAAATAGCAGTTTTAATGTTAAAGAGTACTTCAATTTTACATATGTAATATAATATTTAACCATATTATCTCTTACAAACTTGATAAACTAAAAAATATTACATTCACTTAATCTCTTTTATTAAACAAATCCCCCTTAACCTCCCATATTTTCTAGAGGAAAAAAAAAAACATAAAATAATCCCTCCTCTCCCCCATCCCCCTTTCTTACCAAAAAGTTAACTTCTCCATTCTTAATATGCCATATCTAGATGTATTGCTAACTCATGAAAATTATGCTATAACAACTGAGGTCTACAGAAAAGAAGTCAGTGGGAATACCATACTTAGAGCTGATTCATTACATCCACACCATCTGAAGCAGGGCATTCCGAAAAGGCCAATATATTAGACTCAGGCGCAATTGCACTAATCTGGATAAATATTGGCAACATGCAGGTGAACTAACTAAACGCCTGGCAGAGAGGGGATATGATCCCCTAACACTAAATAGGCTGTCTGAACAAGTCTCTAGATTTAATAGGGACAATCTACTGAGGGATAATAAGAAAGAGAAAATAAAACATGAAAGTATTAATTTCATCACCACCTACAGTAGACAGTTTAATGACATTTACAACATTGTCAGAAAAAGAATACCGATTTTGGAGAAAGATATAGTGACTTACAAACAGTTTCAAGGAGTTGTAAATTTATATCACGCAAGTCAGAAACCATAGGTGATAAAATTGCAAAGAACTTTGGGGCTAACACCAACAAGAGTAGTGCTAGCAAGAGCAACTGGCTCTCTAAGAAAGCTGGCTCCTACAAGTGTGGTGGGAAACCTTGCAAAAGTTGCAGTTATGCCAGCCAAAATTTTAATCCACATGGATTTATTTCAATTTTAAATAGAAGCATTTTTGTAATATACATGTATTAGCAAATATGTTTCTAATAAAAGCTACAGCTGTTTCAAAAGTGTATTTAAGTATGCACCGTGCACCAGCATTTTAATCACAGCACTTGCTCAGAGAGAGTAGGGTGCTTGTACCATCTGGTAATGACTCAATTTGTTAATTGCTGACATAATACAGTCCCCACTGGCACTATGAGCAGGTACAGTATTAAAAATGCTGGTGAACGGAGAATATCTAGCTATGCTTCACATGCACGTGCAGAGAAAAATGCTAACACTAAAACAGTGATAACTTTTACTAGAAGTATTTTTGCTAATACATGTAAATTGCAAATATGTTTCTATTCAAAGATGTAATTAATCTATGTGCATTTAAATTTTGACTGGAATGTCCCTTTAAGATGATGGAATTTAATAGACGTGTTAATTTACCAAATATTTCCCCTTTCAATAAAAATAGAATATCTATGGCTGTAAGGGTTATATTAATTCTACATTTTTGTTTCAACCAAAATATAATCTTTAACCAGTAACTGTTTACTTTAGGGCACAACAAAATACAATGGGGCCGAATTATCAATCTCCGTTAGACTCACCAGAAACAGCAGTTATGAAACAGCGGTCTTAAGACAGCTGCTCCATAACTGGTCCGCCTGTTCTGAGGCTGCGGACATCAATCCGCCCAATCCTATACGATCGGGCTGATTGACACCCCCTGCTAGCGGGCGATTGGCCGCGAGTCAGCAGGGGGCGGCATTGCACAAGAACTGCTTGTGCAATGATAAATGCCGACAGCGTATGATATCTGCATTCATCGATGTCTGTCGGACATGATCCACTGAGCAGATCATGTCAGACAGACGGATGATAAATCAGCCCCAATGTGTTATATCCACTTGCCTATGCCTACATTTTTTACAAAAAGTATCCTGAGTTTTTCCATTTAGACATTACATTTGGGGGCCATTTATTAAGCAGCAGATGCGGCTTATTATGAGCGAGCCTTCTGGCTCGCCGGAAACAGGAGTTAAGAAGCATTCTTAGTTGAAAGCTAAACCTAGGAGGTTCATATGCTAATTTCTAAGCCCTTGAAGGCCGCTTCTTTTCTCAGGGCATTGTGACAGTTTTTCACCACTAGAGGGTGTTAGTTCACATTTGTCATATAGATAACACTGTGCTCACGCACATGGAATTCCAGTGAGCAAGCTCTGATTGGCTAATATGCAAGTCTGTCAAAAGAACTGAAATAAGGGGGCAGTTTGCAGAGGCTTAGATACAAGGTAATCACAGAGGTAAAAAGTGTATTTATATAACTGTGTTGGTAATGCAAAACTAGGGAATGGGTAATAAAGAGATTATCTATCTTTTCAAACAATAAAGATTCTGGTGTAGACTGTCCCTTTAAGACCGCTGCTCCTTAAAGGGACACTAAACCCCAAAAATGTCTTTCATGATTCAGGTAGAGAATACAATTTTAAATAACTTTCCAAGTAACTTCTATTATCTAATTTGCTTCATTCTTTAGATAATCTTTGTTGAAGAAATAGAAAAGCACATGGGTTAGCCAATCACACGAGGCATCTATGTGCTTCTACCAATCAGCAGCTATTGAGCATATCTAGATATGCTACTCAGCAAAGCATATCAAGAGAATGAAGCAAATTAGATAATAGAAGTAAATTAGAAAGTTGTTTAAAATTGCATGCTCTCACTAAATCATGAAAGAAAAAATGTGGGTTTGATGTCCCTTTAACTCATCCGCCACCTCCAATATAATCGGGATGATTGACACCCCCTGCTAGCAGATGATTGGCCACGGGGCGGCATTGCACAAGCATTTCACCAGAAATGCAGACAGCGTATGCAATGTCAGGCGGACATGACTCAGATAGAGCACAATTTTGCATAACTTTCCTATATCATTACATTCTAGATGTGCAAGGTCTTTTTTTGCACACTTTCTGAGGCATAGAATATATGTGTATGTATTTTGTGACTGGCTAATAGCTGCAGTGAGAAGAAATATATAACTAACTGGAAAATTTGTCTGAAAGAAATCTACTGCTCATTTGAAATTCAAAGGATGTGCTTTTGCATTCTTTTTTTTAAATTATGCATTTAGGGCCAGATTGCTAATGTGCGCTGGTATTACAAGTTCACAGCAATGCAAACACGACCTCACATTCACATTATTGGGAACATTGCGCTCACGAAAGCGCGCTTCCATAAACTCCTATGGGAGCCTCTTTCTGTGCCATCAGAGACGGCATCAGAACTTTAGCGCAGCAAAAGGGGTAAGTAGCACAGCGATGGCAGCAATTTTAAATATATATGTATATGCATATATACATATATATATATATATTCATGTGGTAATATGTGTATATGCACATAAATATATATGTATATAAGCATATACATATACAGTATATTTACAGGGAACACATAGTTCCCTTAGAGTGCAATATTTTTTCTAACACCCCGCTCCCACCAACTTTAGTCCAAATAATAAAGATGCTGAATAAACAAATTAGACACTCATGCAGAGATATTGTTTCTGTGGGATTCTAGACCCACTTAGGGCCCTACCACGACTCCTTTGTATACACTAATCAACTACATACAGACTACTCAAGACGAATCCCTCTACTTTCCTAAGACGACGTTGTGTTTTATGGGTTGTCACGGACTTTCACATTCCAGGCTTAGATGTTAATACTCCTTAATGTCATATTGCGTTGATACCAGATGTATTTGTTTAGATGAAAACACACAGATACATGATTATTGTTACTAGTTTACTTTGGTTATTTTGTTACAAAAAAGAAGGAAAAATTGTGAAAATGCAAGGCCCTCAATGTTAGGAACTTTACTGGTTCATCTTTCAAAGGGGTTCTACAGTTTGGACTCTATTGAACTCCTTATGGACTCACTTATCTGAGATATGTATGGACTCTATATTTAACACAAGGCCTAAGCCTTTAATCTTTGTTTTGCAAATGATCATCGTATTTTTTTTGACACGTGTATGTTTTAAACAGAAATAAACTATTTTTCCTTAAAAAAATAATAAAAAAAATAAATAAATAAAGATGCTGGTAACTTTATTTTTTAATAAAATACGCTAGTCTGTATTTTGGTGCACATTTATAAAATAAACTAGAGATGTGGGGCAAGATTACATATACAGCGTAGGTTTCAGTGCAACTGCTGAAACCCATGCCACCTGTAAGTTCACCTCACACATCGGGTGAATCCAATATACGGCGCCGGCAGTTCATATACTGCCGTAAGCCGGATAAACTAGCGAAGTTTAGAAATGTGCCAATAGGATATCAGTAGCTCTCATCCTATTGGCTGTATTGAAAATTACAGCCAATATTAATGCAAGGTACCCCAATATAAAAGGGGTACCTTGCATTCAATCTTCAGTGTGCAGCTGAGATCGCATGGAGGACCTCCACGTCGCCGAAAACCGCTGCGGAGAACCACCTCTCCGGATCTGCCCATTGGAAGACCATTCCGCACCTCCGGGAAGAAGAGAGAAGATGGTCCCACAATGGATGAAGTTGGATCCGTCTGGATGAAGACTTTCAGCGCCTGGAAGAAGATGGATGTCCGGACTTCAGGAATGGTGAGTACATTTTGGGGTTAGTGGTTTTTTTGGGTGTTTTTTTTTTTAGTTTGGGGCTTTTTTATTTTTTAATGGGCTGCAAAAGAGATGATTGCCCATACAAATGCCCCTTTAGGGGCTATGGGTAGCTTAGTTTTTTTTAGAGTAAGGTCTTTTTTATTTTGGGGGGGTTGGGTTGGACGGGGGGGTTGTAATGTTAGGGGGTAATTTGTAATTTTTTTGAGAAAAGAGCTGATTTGGTTAGGGCAATGGCGCAATGCCCTACAAAAGGCCCTTTTAGGGGCTATAGGTAGTTTAGTCTTAGATTTTTTTTATTTTGGGGTGGCTTTTTTATTTTTATAGAGGTATTAGATAAGGTTTATTTTTTTCAGTAATTTTAGATTTTTTTGTTTTTTGTAATATTAGATTTTTTTCTTTAATTTAATCTTAAATTTTTTTTGCATTTTAATTTATTAGTAAGATAGTCTTTTTATTTTATATGACTGGGGTTAATTTAGGGGGTGTTAGGTTAGGGGGCTTAGTGATTACAATAATACTTTGCGGTGTGGGGGGATGGCGGTTTAGGGGTTAATAGTTTTAATAGATATATTGCGTTGTCGGGGTTAGTGGATTAGGGGTTAATAGTGTTAATAGGTAGATTGTGTTGTGGGGGTTGGCGTATTAGAGGTTAATAGTGTAATTATATACTTTGCAATGTGGGGGTTGGCATATTAGGGGATAATACATTTTATTAGTTATTGCGGTGGGGGATGGCGGTTTAGAAGTAGATATTGCGCATGCGTTAGATGTTTGTTAAAACTCCCAGGGAGTTACGGTACTTTCATATTCAGCGCAAGGCTTGCTGCGCCTGCCTATGTGTGGCGAGGTAAAAATGGAGTTAAATTTCTCCATTTTCGTTGCGCACGTCCTTGCTCTGAATATGTGATACCAACTTGCGACGCCGAGTCTATGTTAGTTTATGGGAGTAAAAATAGCGGGCGATGGGTGAAATATACATTGTATATGTGATTGCAACATCTGACAAAAAAGAGCCAACACCGGCTTTTGTGGGCGACGTCGCATATGTGATTGAGCCCCTGATCTCTGGTTAATTTTATAAGCGCTAATTGCTACTGCGAGATTGCGGTAGCAATAACCAGCCACTTGTAATGGCTGATTTATTATCGCACACACCCGCAAACAGGCAAATTTGCCCGTCTGTCGCGCAATAATCTAGCCATTACTGTTTATGCAATTCTACTGTATTGAAGGGTCCTTTAAAAGGGTGACATAAAATAAATGTGCAGAATGTATTTGATGCTAATTGACTATAAACTGATAATCCTTATAATAGTATTTTTTGTTGTAACAAACTGAATTCTGAATTTGTTTAGGACGTGAAGCTGTAAATGACTTTGTTAAATGTAGACATCCTATTGTTTCTAACCTGAACATAATTCTGACATTTTTACAGGTACTCGCTACTATTAAGTAGTGGACATATGTTCATCATTTTTTTCTTTCCCTATTTACCAGGATAGTATATGTCTTCACTCGGAGGGCAAGCTCCTCCCAGATTACTTGGACCCGCCTTTTGTTAAAGGGACAGACTACAATAGAATTGTTATTGTTTTAAAAGATAGATAATCCCATTATTACCCATTCCTCAGTTTTGCATAACCAACACAGTTATATTAATATACTGTGATTACCTTGTATCTAAGCATCTTCTGACAGCCCCCTGATCACATGAATTTATATTTATTATCTATTGACTTGCATTTAGTACTGTGTTGTGCTAAATCTTAAATAACTCCTTGGGCGGGATCACAATGGTATCTATATGGCCCATATGAACTAGCAGTCTCCTGTTGTGAAAAGCTAATAAAAAAACATTTGATTAAGAGGCTGCTTATAGTGGCTTAGAAACAGGCAGAAATTTAGAGGTTGTGCAATGCTGGGGAATGTGTAGAAAGGCATTATCTATCTTTTTAAATAATAACAATTTTAGTGTTGACTGTCCCTTTAAGGGCTATGTTGAAAGTTCAGCAGTTTTCTCAGATTACGTACGCAAAGACTTACAGGTTTTAATATTAGCAGGGGAGGTCACAGTTGCTGTGGATGACTTAAAGGGACAGTCTAGTCAAAATTAAACTTTCATGATTCAGATAGGGTATGCAATTTTAAACAACTTTCCAATTTACTTTTATTATCAAATTTGCTTTGTTCCCTTGCTGGTATTTTTTAAAAGCTAAACCTAGCTAGGCTCAAACTGATTTCTAAACCGTTGAAAACCACCCCTTAGCTCAGAGCATTTTGAAATTTGTTCACAGTTAGACAATACTAGTTCATGTGTGTCATATAGATAACATTGTGCTCACTCCCTGAAGTTATTTAGGAATCTGCACTGATTGGCTAAACTGCATGCCTGTCAAAAGCACTGAGATAGGGGGGGCCGTCTGCAGAGGCTTTAGATACAAGGTAATCACAGAGTTAATACGTGTATTAATATAACAGTGTTGGTTATGCAAAACTGGTGAATAGGTAATAAAGGGATTATCTATCTTTTTAAATAATAAACATTCTGGTGTAGACTGTCCCTTTAATATGCTTCCCCACCCTGGATAGCTATAAGCCGGGTAGAAAAGCTCCCCTTGTGTCTCTGGCCTACAAAGTTTTCCTTTTTAAGCTTCAGTGTGTTTTACAGCAAGTACAATATCTAGGTCTCATCCTAGCACTTGGCTCTCACAGCCTGTCAAAGGACAGAATTCAAAAACTAACTGCAAAAAAAATAATAAATAAATAATGAGACAATAAAAGGATTTTTTATTTTTTTTTTAAATCAAGGTGACCCTGACTCGAGGCCGCTCTGTCCCACATGAAAAAATGTAGCCACCAATCAGCAAGTGCTACCTAGGGTGCTGAACCAAACTTGGGCTAGCTCGTAAGCTTTACATTACTGCTTTTTCAAATAAAGATACCAAGAGAACAAAGAAAAGTTGCTTAAAATTGCATGAATCATGAAATGAAAAATTTGGGTATAACAGTTTTGAACCTCCCAGAATACCATAAGCTTTTTTATTTTTTCTCTATGTACATAAGTGAAAAGGGGTGTAAGCTTCAGGAGTTCTTACACAATTTGCACAAGGACATGCATTAAAGGGACAGTCAACTCCAAAATTGTTATTGTTTTAAAAGATAGATAATCCCGTTATTACCCATTCCCCAGTTTTGCATAACCAACACTGTTATATTATTATGCTTTTTACCTCTGTGATTACCTTGTATCTAAGCCTCTTCTGCCTATATAATGCATTTAAGCCCCCTGATCACATGACTTTTTATCTATTGACTGGCATTTTAGCCAATTAGTGCAGTGTTGTGCACAACCCACGGGCGTGTTATCTATATGGCCCACATGAACTAGCAGTCTCTTGTTGGGAAAAGCAAATAAAAAAGATAAAAAAGTATGTAATAAGAGGCTGTCTGTAGTGGCTCAGAAATTTAGCCGTTTAAATGTTATAAAGTATATAACTATAACAATGTTAGTTGTGCAAAGCTGGGGAATGGGTAGTAAAGGCATTATCAATCTTTTAAAACAATAACAATTTTGATGTTGACTGTCCCTTTAACTGTATATGTCCTTCATGCTGAACATATTCTGCATAATCAAAAGAACACACATTTCCCTAATAAGAGACTGACCAGACAATAAAGAGTCACATCATGACTGCCTTATGGCCTCCTCTTATCAGAGAAGACTTGTCTGACGTACTACTTGAAAGCCTGGACATGACTATTTTTTTTTATGGCAGCTCAAGAGTTATAAATGGCAGCAGACACTCATTATATGCAGAGCTAACACCATTTAAAGTGACATTAAACACAAATTGTAATCTACATGATTATGAACCTTGAAATATAAGAATAATTTTGCAATGAAAAACAATTTATGTAAGAACTTACCTGATAAATTATATTTCTTCATTCTGGCGAGATTCCACAAGCTGTTACGTATGGGATATACATTCCTACCAGGAGGAGGCAAAGTTTCCCATCCTCAAAAGACTATAAATACCCCCCCCCCCCTCACACATACCTCAGTTTAACGTATAGCCAAGTGGTGAGGTGTTTAAGGAGTAAAAGCATAAAAAAGAGGAGCAGGAAAAAAGATGTGCTTTAAAAAAAAAATCATAACCCCCAAAAAATGGGTGGGCCTCATGGACTCTCGCCACCATGAAAGAAATTAATTTATCAGGTAAGTTCTTACATAATTTATGTTTTCTTTCATATAGTTGGCGAGAGTCCATTTGCTATTACATATGGGATATAATACCCAAGATATGGAAGTCCACGAGTAACAATAAAGGGAAAAATTTAATCCAAAAAGTAATAAAGTATTTTTAAAAGCAAAAAAACTAAAAATTATAGGCACTAGGATCAAACTAAGACAGCTGTCTGAAGAACCGTTCTACCAAAAGTTGCTTCTGAAGATGCGAATGCATCAAAATGGTAACATTTAGTAAAGGTATGCAAAGAAGACCAAGTGGCTGCTTTGCAGATTTGATCAACTAAAGCTTCATTCTTGAAAGCCCAATATGTGGCAACTGATCATGTAGAATGAGCTGTAATTCTCTAAGGCAGAGACTGGCCCACCTCCAAATAAGCTTTGTGAATCTAAAGTTCTATCCAAGAGGCTAAATAAATGGAAGAGGCTTTCTGACTTTTACTAGAAAGGTCAGAAAGCATAATTGGACATAGTTTCCCAAAAGCTCTAAATTAGCAAAAGGTAAAGGATACAATGTTTTAAACCTTGAAGAAGGGTTAAAATAAGTACCTGGTTTAGACCATTCTTTAGAAATCATATCAGAGATAGTGTCAGGAATAGGAAAAACCTCAGCGAGATTAACAACAGTTTTATACATAGAATTTAAATGATTACATGGTTTATCATCAAAAGGATTAGTTTCTTCAATCCCTAAAGTGAATAAAACTTCCTTTAGAAGAGAGCGAATATGTTCAATTTTATATTAAAAACAAAAAGATTTATCAAGCTCTGTCTCTGATGGAATATCCTCTGAAGCAGAGGAATTCCAATTGTTAGAAGATACGCTTCAACCACCTCCTAAGGAGGCAAAGTATTTAACTGAGGTATGTGTGAGTTGTATTTATAGGCTTTTGAGGTTTGGGAAACTTTGCCTTCTCCTGGTAGGAATGTATATCCCATACATAACAGCTTGTGGACTCTCGCCACCTATATGGTAGAAACTGCAGCTTTGTTTTGTCAAATGAGTATATTGTTTTATGTTTATTCTTTTAACTGATTTCCCTGTCCCTCAGAACATAAGAACCCCTGCTAACTAATCACAAAATGATATTCAGATAGAGCACAAACTCTGTTTGCACATGTGCAGTGCCTGCTTGTATTCCCTTAAAGGGACAGTCAGCATCAAAATTGTTATTGTTGAAAAAGATAAAGAATGCCTTTACTACCTATTCCCCAGCTTTGCACAACCAACATTGTTTTATTAATATACTTTATAACATTTAAACCTCTAAATGTCTGCATGTTTATAAGCCACTACAGACAGTCTCTTATAACTGCTAATCCATGTGGGCCATATAGATAACATTGTGCTCTCTCCCGTGGAGTTGTGGCTGACACTGCACTAATTGGCTAAAATGCAAGTCAATAGATAAGTCATGTGATCAGGTGGCTTTCAAGAGGCTTAGATAGAAGGTAATCACAGAGGTTAAAAGTATATTAAAATAATTATGTTGGCTGTGCAAAACTGGGAAATAAAGGGATTATCTATCTTTTTAAACAATAAAAATGTTGGTGTTGACTGTCCCTTTAAGGAAGTTTAGCACTGATTCAACTTAGTTACTACTGCAAAGAATGATTTTCCTATCATGATTTTTTTATGCTAAACTGATAATACACCTTTTAAAAGCATGTGACACCATAGAATCTTAGGGAGGGAGGGAAAGGTAAACAAAAGATCACATAAATTGTCTAAAAATATTAGCCCAAGACTCCCTGGGAGAAAGTGAAACAAGCAACATTTTTGCTGTATTTTATAGCAAAAGGCTGGAAAATAAATAATGTTTCACTTGCAAAATGAAACATTTTGGGCTAGATTACAAGTGGAGCGCAATCAATTTAGTGAGGGTTTTAATGATCTGGGCTACATCTAGGCACACTGCTGAATTGCATTGACAGCCTGTTGAATCCAACTAGTGAGCCTTTTGTGATTGGATGCCATATGCAGCCCAGATCGTGTTATCATCAGTGGCCGGAGCTTGGCAGCCATTTCAAAGTGGCCAGAAACAATATTCATTTTAAAATAACTTTTTTACCATTCCTGCAACATTATATAGAAAGGGTGCAGGAGGCTATTTGCATCATAAAGGGACACTAAACCCAAATTATTTCTTTCGTTATAGAGCATGTAATTTTAAGCAATTTTCTAATTTACTCCTATTATCATTTTTTTATTGATTCTCTTGCTATCTTTATTTAAAAAGCAGGAATGTGATGCATAGGAGCCGGCCCATTATTGGTTGAGAACCTGGGTTAAGCTTACTTATTGGTGGGTAAATGTAAGCCTCCAATAAGCAAGCGCTATCTATGGTGCTGAACTTAAAATGGGCTGGCTGCTAAGATTTACACTCCTGCTTTTATAATAAAGATAGCAAGAGAACAAAGAAAAATTGATAATAGGAGTAAATTAGAAAGTTGATTAAAATTCCATGCTCTATCTCAATCATGAAAGAAAAAAATTGGGTTCAGTGTCCCTTTAATCTAAAGTAAGACTTTAAGATGTAAACTGTCCATTTAATAAAAGATCTTCCCCTAAAGGGGTTTCCCATTTTTTGGTCTGGTCTCTATTATTTTTCTCGACCTGATAAGAGCCTATTTTGGGCTAAATTTCCACTAAAATTTGTTACCTATTTAGTTAAAAAAAAAAATTATTGCCTTGCCCAAAATACCATCTTCCCAAGCTCTAGAAAATATCTTTCTAAAAGAGAGTATGCCTACATGGATAGCCTGAATGCATATTGTCAGAGGAACTCAATTTGTGTCTAGAAATTGAAGAAAAGAGCACCTCCAATTCGGATAAAAACGTAACTTTTATTTTTAACCTGTGTCTAAAATTCTTTACAAAAACATAGCAGCAAAGGTGGGAACGAAGTGGTCAATTCCCTAGAACCCACTGACGCGTTTCGGCTGGTCTGCCGTAATCGTAGTGTGGTTCATTGGCCTGTTCCGGCCCATTATATATTAAAAAACATATCATCTGATTGGCTAAAAAGCTTAGTGAAATTTAACAATTTCCTTCCCATTTTAACATCTTCATAAACGGTTACAATATTACATTTCATTCCCTGCAGCATTCTAAGTAGTGTGTGTATATATATATATATATATATATATACACAAATGTTTTCATTTCATATTTAGGAATAATAACATCAAAACCAAAAATGACAATAGTAATTCATTCATATTGCTCTGTAGAAAATATATATGTAAGGTTTTAAACAAATTAAATTAAATTTAAGACAGTGTGTATTCACAAAATTGAGGTATATTCATAACTATTTCAACAGTACTTGTAGTAACAATTGAGCATTATTAGTATGGTATAGGGGGCCTCATCTTCACAACTCATCTGAATATCTAATGTAACCTTCCATATACCATTACCAATCCCATAAATTCTACAAGGGAATAAATACTCAAATAGCTCTCCCTGTCAAACCTAATAGTTATCTGGATATTACCACTTAAACTATACTTAGACCAAACACATGTCTTCCCATTACATATTCCCATCCTGCAAATATAATTTATTTGTCTTTGATTTTATGTTTTAATAATTTAAAGGGACATTTGAGATATATATATATATATATATATATATATATATATATATATATATATATATATATATATATACAAGATGCACATATGTATAATTATGCATAATGTTCTGGATACACAAGACTGAAAGACCAGTGCCTACTGCCAGAAATTGATCACATCATATTCCGAGTTTAAGCCTTGGGGCACCCTGGTTTTCAGCCTGTGTATCCAGAAAACCTCCCTTTTGCCTAAAATGGACTCTCTGTCTCCACCTCTACTTGGGTTTACAACCGTTTCAACAATAGTCCATCTCAAAGAATGACTTTCTTTGTCATGTTTATTTTTGAAATGTTGAACTAGAGGTGTAGTCAATTTTTCTAGTTTGATGTTTGACAGATGTTCATGAATCCTATATCTGACCTCTCTTGTAGTGAGGCCTACATATTGGACTTCACACTCTATGCAAGTTAATAGATAAACTGAACAGGTAGCCCTACAATTCGTACAGATCTGATGTTTAAAGGATTCCCCTGTGACACAACTCCTAAACCCTTCTCTCTTGTCTAATTTTTCACAAGCTTTGCATTGAAAATTACCACATCTATATACCCCTTTGTGCTGTAGCCATGAATTGGTCCTTTCACTCATGGATTTAAGCTGGGTAGGTGCTAAACGGTTGCCAATAGACATCCCTTTCTTAAATGCAAATCTACACTTCTTTGGGGTAAAATCTTTCAACCCATCATCTGCTTTCAGCATAGACATATTCCTTTTAATGATGTCACATATTTGATAGAACTGATTACTATACTGTGTGACAAAAGTAGTACCATCAAACTATTTGGTTCCCCTGGCATTCTTAAGTTTCAAAAAATCAGACCTATCTTTGTCATCAATCTTTGTTCTGGTCAATGCTATATCAGTAGGACTGTACCCTCTCTTAATCAATCTATCAGTCAAATCTGCAGCATGTTTCATATATGTTTCCTTGTTGGTGCAATTTCTTTTAATCCTGATGAACTGACCTCTAAGGACTGAGTTAAACACTCTCTTTGGGTGATTACTGCGGGCATGTAGTAGGGTATTACCCGATATGGGTTTTCTATATACCTCAGTATCTACCCTCCCTAACTCATCTCCTTTTAGTGTCACATCTAGATAGTTAATACTGTGTGTGCCAAACTCAAACGTAAATTTGATCCCTATTTTATTTTCATTTAAATACTCCACAAATCTTTCCGCCTCCAAGGGTCCCCCACACCAGATAAAAATCAGATCATCAATATATCTGCGGTAATAAACAATACAATCTTTCTCAGGGTAATTACCTCCAAAGATATGAGACAGCTCCCACCATCCCATAAATAGATTTGCGTAGGAGGGGGCAAATTTTGCCCCCATTGCTGTCCCACACCTCTGGAGGTAAAATTCCCCCTCGAAGGAAAAGAAATTATATATATATTTGCAAAAATCATCATCATAAATTTGATTCCTTTTCAGAAAGAAATCAAGTGCTTCCAAACCTCTATTGTGTTGTATAGACGAAGAGATGTGACATCCACCGTTAACCAGTTACAATCTTTCTCCCATGTGATTGACTCCATCTCCAGTAGTAATTGTTTTGTATCTCTCAGGTAGCTGGGTAACTGTTTAAATAGTGGTTGGAGTATCCCATCCAGCCACTGTGAGAGATGTTCGAACATTGAATTTATACCACTGATGATGGGTCTACCTACCATATTGGAGAGAGATTTGTGTATTTTGGGCAGGAAATTAAAAATAGGGACTACTGGATGTTCCACTAAGAGGTAATTGCTGTTTTTTTCATCAATAAAGCCTTCCT
This sequence comes from Bombina bombina, assembly GCF_027579735.1. NCBI lineage: Eukaryota > Metazoa > Chordata > Amphibia > Anura > Bombinatoridae > Bombina > Bombina bombina. The sequence continues at coordinate 1,154,084,478 of NC_069501.1, read as the reverse complement.
CTCTCCCATCATCTATTAACTGTCTAAGTTCCTTTTGGAAACGAGTTGTGGGATTGAAGGTTAATTTGGAATATTGTTGGGGATCATTTAATTGTCTAAGTGACTCCCTTGTGAAAAATGACCTATCCATTACTACGACCGATTCTCCTTTGTCGGCCGCTCTTTATATGTAAAATTCTTCCTTTTCCTTTTGTCTACACTGTATGCTAGATGTGTTAAATCTCGTTCTATTCTTCTTTGAAACTTCTCCAAAATTTCCCCCCTTGATTGTATGGGGTAAAATTTGGAGGCTTTTCTCAACGAGGGTCCCTTATTGGTCCGGTCATCAATGCACCTCGATGAGGATAGATTTCCTTCAGCTAAAAGTGTTTCCAACCCCTCTAGATCACACTCTTCCTTAAAGTTTAGACCTCTATTTTCCAAACCTTCCTCTCTCTCAGACACTGCAGATGCACATTCTCCACTTATATTATCACTTTTATAGTGTTTTTTAAGTGTTAAGTTTCTTATCAACATATTCACATCTATAAGCGTCTGAAAGAGATTAAAGTCTTCACTAGGAACAAAATTAAGACCCAGACTCAGTATTTTCAGTTCCTCCTCATTAAGTTGGTGACTGGATAGGTTTATTACTGATATTAATTGTACTTTGTCTGTGACCTTCCCCTCCTCGGAGGTAATAAAGCCTTTATTTTTCCACCTCCCCCCCCCCCCCCCCCCTTCTTGTTCTTTTTGGCGCGGGTGAAAAACCTGGGCTAGATCAACCCTATCTGTATTGGGATTCATGAAGGGAACCAATTCTCCCGATGTTTTTGGGGTCTCATCCTGATATTTAGATACTACATTCCACTGTTGTGTTTTTAATATGGACGCCCCTACCTTGGGTATGGCCCCTAGATTCATCGTAGCATTTTCATTAAATCTTTCCTCAATCCCCTTATCTTCCCCTGAGGTGGATCCATCCCTCGAATCCTGTCCTTCTTCCTGTGATTCTGTCTCGCTACCAGTGAATGTCACCCTTTTAGACTTGTGTTTATTTTTCTTGTTTTTATTCTTGTTATTATTACTTCCCTTTCCTTGTATAGTCCCTTTAGACCTGTTCTGATTTTTCCCTTCTATAGTTAAACCTTTGTTTCCTGTTCCAAATGTAAACTTTATTCGCCTCATAATCAGCTGTATCTCATATACTTTTCATGTTTTGTCTCCATGATAGTACGCTTACAATTAACTATAGTTTCTTGCAAAATCTTATCAAACTTTAAATATTGTAATTCACTTCTTCAACGATTACATTCCTCTTGTAGAGAATCAATTTCATTAGAAACCTCACGTAGCATAATTATTTTATAATCTAACAATAGTTTCATTAGTCTGAGTGAACATTCAGATAACACATCATTCAAATTTTTAATAAATTCTGCATCTTCTATAGGGAAAGTAGGGAATTTATTGAGCCTTAGTCCCCTGGGGATGAGTCCATTATCCAAATACTTTTGTAGGGTCGAAACATCCCACTTTAAGTCTAGTTTCTTTCATCATTAACAACTCCATGGTTTCAAACACTCTACTCAGGGAGAATAATGAACATTCAGTGGAAAATACAGTCTCTACAGGGAGTGCAGAATTATTAGGCAAGTTGTATTTTTGAGGATTAATTTTATTATTGAACAACAACCATGTTCTCAATGAACCCAAAAAACTCATTAATATCAAAGCTGAATATTTTTGGAAGTAGTTTTTAGTTTGTTTTTAGTTTTAGCTATTTTAGGGGGATATATGTGTGTGCAGGTGACTATTACTGTGCATAATTATTAGGCAACTTAACAAAAAACAAATATATACCCATTTCAATTATTTATTTTTACCAGTGAAACCAATATAACATCTCAACATTTACAAATATACATTTCTGACATTCAAAAACAAAACAAAAAGAAATCAGTGACCAATATAGCCACCTTTCTTTGCAAGGACACTCAAAAGCCTGCCATCCATGGATTCTGTCAGTGTTTTGATCTGTTCACCATCAACATTGCGTGCAGCAGCAACCACAGCCTCCCAGACACTGTTCAGAGAGGTGTACTGTTTTCCCTCCTTGTAAATCTCACATTTGATGATGGACCACAGGTTCTCAATGGGGTTCAGATCAGGTGAACAAGGAGGCCATGTCATTAGATTTTCTTCTTTTATACCCTTTCTTGCCAGCCACGCTGTGGAGTACTTGGACGCGTGTGATGGAGCATTGTCCTGCATGAAAATCATGTTTTTCTTGAAGGATGCAGACTTCTTCCTGTACCACTGCTTGAAGAAGGTGTCTTCCAGAAACTGGCAGTAGGACTGGAAGTAGAGTTTGACTCCATCCTCAACCCGAAAAGGCCCCACAAGCTCATCTTTGATGATACCAGCCCAAACCAGTACTCCACCTCCACCTTTCTGGCGTCTGAGTCGGACTGGAGCTCTCTGCCCTTTACCAATCCAGCCACGGGCCCATCCATCTGGCCCATCAAGACTCACTCTCATTTCATCAGTCCATAAAACCTTAGAAAAATCAGTCTTGAGATATTTCTTGGCCCAGTCTTGACGTTTCAGCTTGTGTGTCTTGTTCAGTGGTGGTCGTCTTTCAGCCTTTCTTACCTTGGCCATGTCTCTGAGTATTGCACACCTTGTGCTTTTGGGCACTCCAGTGATGTTGCAGCTCTGAAATATGGCCAAACTGGTGGCAAGTGGCATCTTGGCAGCTGCACGCTTGACTTTTCTCAGTTCATGGGCAGTTATTTTGCGCCTTGGTTTTTCTACAACGCTTCTTGCGACCCTGTTGACTATTTTGAATGAAAACGCTTGATTGTTCGATGATCACCGCTTCAGAAGCTTTGCAATTTTAAGAGTGCTGCATCCCTCTGCAAGATATCTCACTATTTTTTACTTTTCTGAGCCTGTCAAGTCCTTCTTTTGACCCATTTTGCCAAAGGAAAGGAAGTTGCCTAATAATTATGCACACCTGATATAGGGTGTTGATGTCATTAGACCACACCCCTTCTCATTACAGAGATGCACATCACCTAATATGCTTAATTGGTAGTAGGCTTTCGAGCCTATACAGCTTGGAGTAAGACAACATGCATAAAGAGGATGATGTGGTCAAAATACTCATTTGCCTAATAATTCTGCACTCCCTGTATATCACTCACTCTATCAGCTGCAGGTAATAATGAATAGTATTGTTGTTGTTGTGAAATCCCTTCATTGCCATTTGATACTTCCATCTTAATACACAGAGTCTCTGTCCCCTTTAAATATCAGATAAATGTCTGTAGCAGTGCTCTTGCCACTAGCGGGAATAAAACCGCTTCTCCAGATACAAACCACAAATAAGCAAGCACCTGTTGTTGGACAATATTATCTGATACAAACTTAAGCCTTAGTAGCAGTCAGACTTTCATACACAGTCCCTCTCCCACTGCCTAGGGAAATGAATGCTCCACACTTGGTCAAAGTCATATAGAAATAAGACAGCCTCAAATGGGGTTAACAAACTTACGGCACCTCGTCATGCTCCGGACATCATCTCTGCTAACCTGAGCTTCTCTTGCTCTAACGGATCCTGGCAGAGACTCTACCTTAAGCAGATTCCCAAGAGTTCCGACTGCTGTTGCCGCGTTCACCCCTCGGCTGTAACTGATGACGCATTCAAATTCCCGATCCTACGGTAGGCAGTGGGAGTGACTGCTACTGGCAGGAGATCCAATCCGGGGGAGTGCTTCACCAGATATCCGAACGCCACCAATAGAAATTTAAGAAAGGAGCACCTCCAATTCGGATAAAAACGTAACTTTTATTTTTAACCTGTGTTTAAAATTCTTTACAAAAACATAGCAGCAAAGGTGGGAACGAAGTGGTCAATTCCCTAGAACCCACTGACGTGTTTCGGCTGGTCTGCCGTAATTGTAGTGTGGTTCATTGGCCTGTTCCGGCCCATTATATATTTAAAAAACATATCATCTGATTGGCTGTAACCATTTCCTTCCCATTTTAACATCTTCACAAACGGTTACAATATTACATTTCATTCCCTGCAGCATTCTAAGGAGTGTGTGTATATATATATATATATATATATATATATATACTGTATACACACACAAATGTTTTCATTTCATATTTACGAATAATAACAACAAAACTAAAAATGACAATAGTAATTCATTCATATTGCTCTGTAGAAAATATATATGTAAGGTTTTAAACAAATTAAATTAAATTTAAGACAGTGTGTATTCACAAAATTGAGGTATATTCATAACTATTTCAACAGTACTTGTAGTAACAATTGAGCATTATTAGTATGGTATAGGGGGCCTCATCTTCACAACTCATCTGAATATCTAATGTAACCTTCCATATACCATTACCAATCCCACAAATTCTACAAGGGAATAAATACTCAAATAGCTCTCCCTGTCAAACCTAATAGTTATCTGGATATCACCACTTAAACTATACTTAAACCAAACACATTATACATATGTGCATCTTATATATATATATATATCTCAAATGTCCCTTTAAATGATTAAAACATAAAATCAAAGACAAATAAATTATATTTGCATAATGGGAAGACATTAGATATTCAGGTGAGTTGTGAAGATGAGGCCCCCTATTGTCATTTTTGTTTTTTGTTGTTATTATTCCTAAATATGAAATGAAAACATTTGTGTGTGTATACAGTATATATATATATATATATATATACACATACACACACTACTTAGAATGCTGCAGGGAATGAAATGTAATATTGTAACCGTTTATGAAGATGTTAAAATGGGAAGGAAATGGTTAAATTTCACTAAGCTTTTGAGCCAATCAGACGATATGTTTTTTAATATATAATGGGAACAGGCCAATGAACCACACTACGATTACGGCAGACCAGCCAAAACGCGTCAGTTGGTTCTAGGGAATTGACCACTTCGCTCCCACCTTTGCTGCTATGTTTTTGTAAAGAATTTTAAACACAGGTTAAAAATAAAAGTTACGTTTTTATCCGAATTGGAGGTGCTCCTTTCTTCAATTTCTATTGGTGGTGTTCGGATATCTGGTGAAGCACTCCCCCGGATTTGATCTCTTGCCAGTAGCAGTCACTCCCACTGCCTACCGTATGATCGGTTACAGCCGAGGGGTGAACGCGGCAACAGCGGTCGGAACTCTTGGGAATCTGCGTAAGGTAGAGTCTCTGTCAGGATCCATTAGAGCAAGAGGATAGCTCAGGTTAGCAGAGATGATGTCCGGAGCATGACGAGGTGCCGTAAGTTTGTTAACCCCATTTGAGGCTGTCTTATTTCTATATGACTTTGACCAAGTGTGGAGCATTCATTTCCCTATGCAGTGGGAGAGGGACTGTGTATGAAAGTCTGACTGCTACTAAGGCTTAAGTTTGTATCAGATAATATTGTCCAACAAAAGGGGCTTGCTTAATTGTGGTTTGTATCTAGATTTTAAAAGAGTCTTGTGCAATAAAATGTTCTTCTACATACCACCCACAAACAAAGTCTAGAACTATTTCTCCGCATTTTCAATAATACTGAAAAAAAAACAATTGGAAACCTCTGTGCTCACTGGAGAAAATTACATTTAACACTTGAGTCTGGTAAAGTAAAACAAGAAAAAACAAAAATTTATGCTTACCTGATAAATTTATTTATTTCTTGACACAGTGAGTCCACGGATCATCAATTACTGTTAGGAATATCACTCCTGGCCAGCAGGAGGAGGCAAAGAGCACCACAGCAAAGCTGTTAAAGGGACACTGAACCCAATCTTTGTACCTTGTGTTATTTCCTTTCTCTCCTTTTCCTTCGGTCGAATGACTGGGGGTTGTGGGAAGGGAAGTGATACTTAAAGGGACACTGAACCCAATCTTTTTCTTTCGTGATTCAGATAGAGCATGCAATTTTAAGCAACTTTCTAATTTACTCCTATTAGCAAATTTTCTTCATTCTCTTGGTATCTTTATTTGAAATGCAAGAATGTAAGTAAATGTAAATAAACAAGTGCTGTCCAGGGCCTAAACCAAAAATAGCTTAGATGCCTTCTTTTTCAAATAAAGATAGCAAAAGAACGAAGAAAATTTGATAATATGAGTAAATTAGAAAATTGCTTAAAATTGCATGCTCTATCTGAATCACGAAAGAAAAAATATTTGGGTTCAGTGTCCCTTTAAGTATCACTTCCCTTCCCACAACCCCCAGTCATTCGACCGAAGGAAAAGGAGAGAAAGGAAATAACACAAGGTACAAAGGTGCCTGAAGTTTATATAAAAAAAACTGTATAAAAATAAGGGAGGACCTTGTCACGAAATAAATAAATCTATCAGGTAAGCATAAATTTTGTTTTCTTTTTTAAGACACTGAGTCCACAGATCATCAATTACTGTTGGGAATCAATACCCAAGCTAGAGGACACAAATGATAAGGGAGGGCAAGACAGCTTACCTAAACAGAAGGCACCACTGCTTGTAGAACCTTTCTCCCAAAAGAGGCCTCACCCGAGGCAAAAGTATCAAATTTATAGAATTTAGAAAAAGTGTGCAAAGAAGACCAAGTTGCAGCCTTACAGATCTGTTCTATGGAGGCTTAATTCTTGAAGGCCCAAGAAGAAGACTCCACCCTAGTGGAATGAGCTGTAATTCTTGCAGGAGGTTGCTGTCCAGCAGTCTCATAAGCCAAACGAATAATACTTCTTAACCAAAGAGAAAGAGAAGTGGCAGTAGATTTCCTACCCCTACGTTTTCCAGAAAAGCAAACAAACAACGCAGAAGACTGACGAATGTCCTTCGTAACCTGCAGATAGAATTTAAGAGCCCTCACGATGTCTAAGTTGTGTAACAGACGTTCTCTAGGAGAAGGATTAGGACAGAGAGAAGGAACAACAATTTCCTGATTAATATTTCTGTCCGAAACAACCTTAGGAAAAAAAACAAACTTGGTACGGAGAACTGCCTTATCTGCATGAAATATGAGATAAGAAGAGTCACACTGCAAAGCTGCGAGTTCAGAAACCCTCCGAGCAGAAGAAATAGCAGTAAGAAACAAGACTTTCCAAGATAACTTAATATCTATGGCATGCATAGGCTAAAACGGACCCTGTTGTAAAACTTTAAGAACAAGGTTAAGGCTCCAAGGTGGAGCAACTGATTTAAACACAGGCCTGATTCTGACCAGAGCCTGACAAAAGGATTGTACATCCAGCAGGTCCGCCAGACGCTTGTGCAGTAGAATGGATAGAGCCGAAATCTGACCTTTGAGGGTACTGACAGATAACCCCTTCTCAAGGCCTTCCTGGAGAAAAGATAAGATCCTTGGGATCCTGACCTTACTCCAAGAATATCCTTTAAAATCACACCAATAAAGATATCTACGGCATATATTATGGTAAATCTTTCTAGTGACAGGCTTACAAGCCTGAACCATGGTGACTGTAGTTTAAAATTAAAAAATACCTGCCTTAAAATGACAGGGCGGGCCGTGGACTGGATACACCACAAGAGAAATAAATTTATCAGGTAAGTATAAATTATGTTTTCTCTTGTAAGGTGTATCCAGTCCACAGATCATCCATTACTTGTGGGATACCAATACCAAAGCTAAAGTACACGGATGAAGGGAGGGACAAGGCAGGTACCACTGCCTGTAAAACCTTTCTCCCAAAAATAGCCTCCGAAGAAGCAAAAGTATCAAATTTGTAGAATTTTGAAAAAGTATGAAGCGAAGACCAAGTCGCCGCCTTGCAAATCTGTTCAACAGAAGCCTCAGTTTTAAAGGTCCATGTGGAAGCCACAGCTCTAGTAGAATGAGCTGTAATCCTTTCTGGAGGCTGCTGGCCAGCAGTCTCATAGGCTAAGCGGATTATGCTTCTTAGCCAAAAGAAAGAGAGGTTGCCGAAGCCTTTTGACCTCTCCTCTGTCCAAAGTAGACAACAAACAAAGCAGATGTTTGACGAAAATCTTTAGTAGCTTGTAAGTAAAACTTTAAAGCACGAACCACGTCCAGATTGTGTAATATACGCTCCTTCTTTTAAGAAGGATTAGGACACAAAGACGGAACAACAATCTCTTGATTGATATTCTTATTAGATACCACCTTAGGTAAAAACACAGGTTTGGTACGCAGAACTACCTTATCTGCATGGAAGATCAGATAAGGAGAATCACATTGTAAGGCAGATAACTCGGAAACTCTACGAGCCGAGGAAATAGCTACCAAAAAAAGAACTTTCCAAGATAAAAGTTTGATATCTATGGAATGAAGAGGTTCAAACGGAACCCCCTGAAGAACTTTAAGAACCAAATTTAAGCTGCAAGGTGGAGCAACAGGTTTAAACACAGGCTTGATTCTAACTAAAGCCTGACAAAATGCCTGAACGTCTGGGGCATCCGCCAGACGCTTGTGCAAAAGAATAGATAGCGCAGAAATCTGTCCCTTTAAGGAACTAGCTGACAATCCTTTCTCCAATCCTTCTTGGAGAAAATATAATATCCTGGGAATCCTGACCTTACTCCACGAGTAGCCCTTAGATTCACACCAATAAAGATATTTACGCCATATTTTATGATAGATTTTCCTGGTGACAGGCTTCCGTGCCTGAATCAAGGTATCAATGACTGATTCGGAGAAACCACGCTTTGATAAAATCAAGCATTCAATCTCCAGGCAGTCAGCCTCAGAGAAATTAGATTTGGATGGTTGAAAGGACCTTGAAGTAGAAGGTCCTGTCTCAGCGGCAGAGTCCATGGTGGAAAGGATGACATGTCCACCAGATCTGCATACCAAGTCCTGCGTGGCCACGCAGGCGCTATCAAGATCACCGATGCTCTCTCCTGCTTGACTTTGGCAATCAGACGAGGGAGCAGAGGAAACGGTGGAAACACATAAGCCAGGTTGAAGGACCAAGGTGCTGCTAGAGCATCTATCAGCGTTGCCTTGGGGTCCCTGGACCTGGATCCGTAACAAGGAAGCTTGGCGTTCTGGCGAGACGCCATGAGATCCAGTTCTGGTTCGCCCCAACGAAGAACCAATTGTGCAAACACCTCCGGATGGAGTTCCCACTCCCCCGGATGAAAAGTCTGACGACTTAGAAAATCCGCCTCCCAGTTCTCTGGGATATGGATAGCTGATAGGTGGCAAGAGTGAATCTCTGCCCAGCGAATTATCTTTGAGACTTCTAACATCGCTAGGGAACTCCTTGTTCCCCCTTGATGGTTGATGTAAGCCACAGTCGTGATGTTGTCCGACTGAAATCTGATGAACCTCATCGTCGCTAGATGAGGCCAAGCCTGAAGAGCATTGAATATCGCTCTTAGTTCCAGAATGTTTATTGGAAGGAGTGACTCCTCCTGAGTCCACGATCCCTGAGCCTTCAGGGAGTTCCAGACTGCACCCCAACCTAGAAGGCTGGCATCTGTTGTTACAATTGTCCAATCTGGCCTGCGAAAGGTCATTCTCTTGGACAGATGGACCCGAGATAGCCACCAGAGAAGAGAATCCCTGGTCTCTTGGTCCAGATTCAGTAAAGGGGACAAATCTGTGTAATCCCCATTCCACTGACTGAGCATGCATAGTTGCAGCGGTCTGAGATGTAGGCGTGCAAACGGCACTATGTCCATTGCCGCTACCATTAAGCCTATTACTTCCATGCACAGAGCCACCGAAGGGCGAGGAATGGAATAAAGAACACGGCAGGAATTTAGAAGTTTTGATAACCTGGACTCCGTCAGGTAAATTTTCATTTCTACAGAATCTATCAGAGTCCCTAGGAAGGAAACTCTTGTGAGGGGGGATAGAGAACTCTTTTTCTCGTTCACCTTCCACCCATGCGACCTCAGAAATGCCAACACTATGTCCGTATGAGACTTGGCAATTTGGAAGTTTGACGCCTGAATCAGGATGTCGTCTAAATAAGGGGCCACTGCTATGCCCCGTGGCCTTAGGACCGCCATGTATTGACCCTCCTGGATCATAGGTAGGATGGTACGAATAGTCTCCATCTTGAATGATGGAACTCTGAGGAATTTGTTTAAGATCTTTAGATCCAAAATTGGTCTGAAGGTTCCCTCTTTTTTGGGAACCACAAACAGATTTGAGTAAAATCCCTGTCCCTGTTCCTCCTTTGGGACTGGATGGATCACTCCCATAACTAGGAGGTCTTGTACACAGTGTAAGAATGCCTCTCTCTTTATCTGGTTTGCAGATAATTGTGAAAGGTGAAATCTCCCTTTTGGGGGGGAAGCCTTGAAGTCCAGAAGATATCCCTGGGATATAATTTCCAACGCCCAGGGATCCTGGACATCTCTTGCCCACGCCTGGGCGAAGAACGGAAGTCTGCCCCTACTAGATCCGTTACCGGATAGGGGGCCGTTCCTTCATGCTGTCTTAGAGGCAGCAGAAGGTTTTTGGCCTGCTTATCCTTGTTCCAGGTCTGGTTAGGTCTCCAGACCGTCTTGGACTGAGCAAAAGTTCCCTCTTGTTTTGCAATAGAGGAAGTTGATGCCGCACTTGCCTTGAAGTTTCGAAAGGCACGAAAATTAAACTGTTTGGACCTATCCTGAGGAAGGGCATGACCCTTTCCTCCAGTGATATCAGCAATAATCTCCTTCAAACCAGGCCCGAATAGGGTCTGCCCCTTGAAGGGAATGTTAAGCAGCTTCGATTTTGAAGTAACGTCAGCTGACCATGATTTAAGCAATAGCGCTCTGCGCGCCTGGATAGCAAAACCAGAATTCTTAGCCGTTAGTTTAGTCAAATGAACAATGGCATCAGAAACAAAAGAATTGGCTAGCTTAAGTGCTCTAAGCTTGTCAAGTATTTCATCCAATGGAGTCGCTACCTGTAAAGCCTCTTCCAGAGACTCAAACCAGAACGCCGCAGCAGCAGTGACAGGCGCAATGCATGCAAGGGGCTGTAGGATAAAACCTTGTTGAATAAACATTTTCTTAAGGTAACCCTCTAACTTTTTATCCATTGGATCTAAGAAAGCACAACTGTCCTCGACAGGGATAGTAGTACGCTTTGCTAGAGTAGAAACTGCTCCCTCCACCTTAGGAACTGTCTGCCATAAGTCCCATGTGGTGGCGTCTATTGGAAACATTTTTCTAAAAACAGGAGGGGGAGAGAACGGCACACCTGGTCTATCCCATTCCTTAGTAATAATTTCTGTAAACCTTTTAGGTATTGGAAAAACATCATTACACACCGGCACTGCATAGTATTTATCCAGTCTACACAATTTCTCTGGCACTGCAATTGTATCACAGTCATTCAGAGCAGCTAAAACCTCCCTGAGTAACACGCGGAGGTGTTCAAGCTTAAATTTAAATGTAGAAATATCAGAATCAGGTTGCATCATCTTCCCTGAGTCAGAAATATCACCCACAGAAAGAAGCTCTCCTTCTTCAGCTTCTGCATATTGTGAGGCAGTATCAGACATAGTTCTTAAAGCGTCAGTATGCTCTGTATTTCGTCTAACTCCAGAGCTATCTCGCTTTCCTCTAAATACAGGTAGTCTGACTAATACCGCTGACAGTGTATTATCCATGACTCCAGCCATGTCTTGTAAAGTAAACGCTATGGGCGCCCTGGATGTACTTGGCGCCATTTGAGCGTGAGTCCCTTGAGCGGGAGTCAAAGTATCTGACACGTGGGGAGAGTTAGTCGGCATAACTTCCCCCTCGACAGATTCCTCTGGTGATACATTTTTTAAAGACAGAATATGATCTTTATTGCTTAAAGTGAAATCAGTACATTTGGTACACATTCTAAGAGGGGGTTCCACCATGGCTTTTAAACATAATGAACAAGGAGTTTCCTCTATGTCAGACATGTTTATACAGACTAGCAATGAGACTAGCAAGCTTGGAAAACACTTTAAATCAAGTTAACAAGCAAATATAAAAAACGGTACTGTGCCTTTAAGAGAAACAAATTTTGTCAGAATTTGAAAAACAGTGAAAAAAGGCAGTAAATCAAACGAAATTTTTACAGTGTGTATAATAAGCTAACAGAGCATTGCACCCACTTGCAAATGGATGATTAACCCCTTAGTTCAAAAACCGGATCAAAAAAACGAGACGTTTTTTAACAGTCACACCAAACTGCCACAGCCTTGCTGTGGGCTTACCTTCCCCAACAAACGATTTTGGAAGCCTAAGAGCCCTTTAGAGATGTCCTGTAGCATTCAGGGAACTCCTGGATGTCTCAGTCTGTAATAGTTAATGCACAAAAAAGCACTAAACTAGGCCCCTCCCACTCATAGTAACACAGTGGAAAGCCTCAGGGAACTGTTTCTAGGCAAATTTAAGCCATGTGGAAAAAAACTAGGCCCCAATAAAGTTTTATCACCAAAGTATATATAAAAAAACATTTAAACATGCCAGCAAACGTTTTATATTGTAAATATAAAAGAGTTTTAACTCAGAAAGTAAGCATGATACCAGTCGCTATTAAATCACTGTATACAGGCTTACCTTACATAAATTTGGTATCAGCAGCATTTTCTAGCCTTCATTTCATCTTCTAGAAAAATATTAACTGCACATACCTCATAGCAGGATAACCTGCACGCCATTCCCCCGCTGAAGTTATCCCTCTCTTCAGACATGTGTGAGAACAGCAATGGATCTTAGTTACAACCTGCTAAGATCATAGAAATCCCAGGCAGATTCTTCTTTTTTCCTGCCTGGAACAAAATAGCACAACTCCGGTACTATTTAAAAATAATAAACTCTTGATTGAAGCAAAATAACAGCTACATTTCACCACTTATCTCTTACTACATCCATGCTTGTTGAGAGTTGCAAGAGAATGACTGGATATGGTAGTGAGGGGAGGAGCTATATAGACAGCTCTGCTGTGGGTGTCCTCTTGCAACTTCCTGTTGGGAATGAGAATATCCCACAAGTAATGGATGATCCGTGGACTGGATACACCTTACAAGAGAAAATGGCTAACGTTTAACCATTCTGTTAAGAATAAATGTCACAAGCCCCCAAAATATAGCAACTGCATGTATAAGCAGTTTCGCTGTCTGAGCCACCAATAAAAATTAACAAAAATTAGTTACATTTCAAGTGAAATTTCCCTCCTACCGCCACACAGTACCCTGCAACCTGCCTGAAAGAAAATTCCTAACCTTCAGGAATATATGTCCCCAATATTGTGCAGCAATATGATGTAGTGCCAAAATAGATTCTATAAGAAATAACATGGCACTTACCTGCACCCCCCCTGGTTGTCCGTCAGGAGGACAACTCACTGGTATGAGAGGAAGCCACTCCTCACAGAGACCTGTGGATAGAAGAAATTAACAGAGTAAGCCTACTCTGGCCTTTTGAGTGAGGGCAGCAATCTGTCAGGAAAACACAGTGGGGTCCACCTCACAAGTTCCTAACTGCTTAAAAGCTACCACAGCCCTACTGAAGAGACTAACGTAGAGTAGAATCTTAATCAGACACCTAAACTTCACCTCCTTGCACTAAAGGCAAAGAGAATGACTGGGGGTTGTGGGAAGGGAAATGATACTTAACAGCTTTGCTGTGGTGCTCTTTGCCTCCTCCTGCTGGCCAGGAGTGATATTCCCAACAGTAATTGATGATCCATGGACTCACTGTGTCTTAAGAAAGAAATCTGTGAACCTTCATCGCAGGTCAGCCCTAAACCTCCTACCCAGAGATTTAGTATGGTTCTCATCAAGACATAATAAATGATGCCAGAACTCTGGTAAATTGGGACCTAGGTATATTAATTCATAAAACATTCTGCCGAATATAAATTACGTTTCCTATTAATTGGAGCTTTCACCTAATGTCAGGATTCCCAATGTTTCACTGTTTAAACCAGTTGTCACTTCTGCAACTGACCATTGAGTTTGACCTATAGTATGTTCATAAACAGAAAGTATTTGTGGTGAGATTCAAAATTCTAGAAGGGTTTGGGGATGAGGGATCCCTCCAATATTTACTTGACTGGTGATAGTGCAGGCCCAGGAATGAACATTAGTACCTGCAAGAGATGTTCACGCACCAGCATGTGTTCATGCTTTTCACTGTATCCAGAGAAACCAGCTGGGACGTCAACCTCAAAGAGTACTGGAACATCCCAGGTTGTCCCAGAGTTCTCTCTGCTTCTCCAGAATCATAAGCAGCCATTTCCTGTGTTTGACATGTACACATGTAAAATACTTCACCCACTTCTGTGTGGTCACTCTGCCACTGCTATATTATTTGAAGGAAAATATTTTGCAATCACTACCTATCTGTTTGTCAAGCCTGCATCCTGTGTTTATCTGACTGGAATTGAGCTGCAACAAATCTCTTCCAGTGTTTGTTACTCCACCTCCACAGAATATCTAGAGTCCTGCAGCATACTGCTGTATCCTGAGCCCTGCAGTTCCTCTGAATCCTGCCATACTTCTGATGCGTGGGTTCTGCCTGTTACATACCTGACGACGTCTGCAGCTTCCTACAATATGCAATGCAGTACTCAACTACTGATATATACCACGTGATTTTATTTCATTTCAAAGGAAGGTCTTGTACTGGATCGGATACATTTTATGGGCTGCATTATTAAATATAGAATGCAAAGTGCTCATCTCACCCTGCATGGAATTAATTTATCTGCCAATTGTCAGTCTCTCTATCAATTCACACACTTTCTGTGACTCACTATGTATTAGATTCTATTTTCTGCACTAGACCATATTCCTTATGTGCAAGAATACCTCCTGCATTGTGGCATTTTTTGTCTCCTTTAGCTACCATCCAAAAATGGTGATACTTTTTTTTAGTAACTGAAAAAGAAAAACTATTTAGAAATGAAGAAGCTATGAGACAACATTATCAATGATTTTTTTTTTCAAGAATCATTTTATTTATAAAAGTTTTTTTAAAGGTTTAACAAAAAATAAACCAACTTTTAATTATACAATAAAAAAAAAATGTGGGTATCATCTGTAATAGCAGTACTTTAGATTTAAATAACATGAACTAGTTACAGTAGAAGCAACAACTTTTATTATTTGGAGGGAAAAAAAAAAACCTTTAAAACATTTTCTGTTATTTTAAAGATATAACAGGAAATCCCCACCATCAATTCAGATTTTACCCAAAAGTAGCCATGGACATCAAATGTTTTTAATTGATTCAAATGTAACCAGTAATTAAATTAACACTAAAAAAATAATCTAAAAATCAAAGGGCACAAAAAAACTAATTTTTTAATTTCAGTATATCAACAATAGAAAGCAATGCAATTTAATATGCAAAAAAATCTCTAATCTCCTAATTCTACATTGAAGTAAAATCTAACAATATTTACAAGCCAAAAGTAGAGATGTTTCCCAGATATAAAAAGATTTAATTTAAAAACTAGAAAAGGTTTTGTATAAAATATTCACACTCTATTTTAGTGTTACATCAACCAACAAATGAGCCTCTTATTATTTTACAAAATGTATTTTATACTTAGAAAAAAAACTGACTTTAGTCATATTTGCTCTATGTTTTCCTATTAAAACACTTATAGCACCTAGGAAGCATATACATGTTTTTTTTTTTAATGATAACATAACCTTGATATTGTACAGTTATGCAGGAACAGTGTCTACAGTATGTAATGTCAAGGACACTTCTTTTAAACACTTGAACATTTTTTTTTTAAATATATATTTATATTTTCTAGTATAAATAATTAAAGGGACAGTTTACTCAAAATTTTTCTCCCCTTTAATTTGTTCCAAATGATCCACTTTACCTGCTGGAGTGTATAAAATAGTTTACAAGTAGCTCCTTTGCCCTTATATCGGCATTTGAAATAGTTGTTTTAGCCTGTGGTATCCCCACCTATACTGAAAGTTTGTGGCCGCAGGTCCAAGCTATAGATAAGCTTTGTAAACACAGCCAGCAGAAGAAATTACACTCCCAGTGGGATATAGCAGAGATAAGGTAATAAAATGTTGATTTTCCATTGTTCTCTCCAAGTACTGGTGATTGTTTTATGGACAGATATAAGATAAAGAAGCAGGTATATGTACACAATGTGATAAAGTAATGAGATCTGATTATACCTACAAGCTCAACCCATTTTATTAGGTTGTGGCTTCAAAACACAAAATCAGAGCTTTAAAATACACAAATAAACACTAAAAAGCTAATTCTCATACATTTTTTTACTCTGCAGTTGGTAAAAAAAAGCAATTGTAAACACATTAAAGGGAAAAACTATTTTACAGTATACTGTCCCTTTAAGGAGAGACAGTATAGTGATGCATTAAAAGGACCACAAGTCAAAATTCTACTTTTATGATTCAGATAGAACAGCAATTTTAAACAACTTTCCAATTTACTTCCATTAACAAAATGTGCACCATCTTTTTATATTTAAACTTTGAGTCAATGGCTTCTACTGGGCATGTGCAAGAGTTCACTGAATATATGTATATGTTTTTGTTCACGCATATTTTAAAGGAATTATTTTAATACTAAGATATTAAAAAGTGATACAGATTGGAATTATATAAAAGTACAAGATAAGGGGGTAAAAAAAAAAAAAAAAAAGTGTGTTTACAGTCATCCAGGATATAAGTTTTTATTCCATAGCAGATTTCTATCCATGTTGAGAAAAAAAATCAGATATATTATCAGCTTGGAGAAATAAAACAACTGCGAGGAACATAAATATATATGTTCTCTACCTATATTAGGGTGGAAAGCAGAGAGTCTGAGACTAAACACTCCAGAGTGATGGAGCCCAGTACATACACAAAAGCACAGTGATAACTAAAAAAGGGAAAAATAAGAACCCCACACAACTTCACACAGATTTGAAATACAATGTCTTATATTTAGCATTGAGGGAGCATATGGGCAGCATTTCTCTCCCCTGAAGTAAAAAGCACTTGGCAGTGCGTTGCCATTAAAAATAATAATAAAAGAAAAGGTTAGCCAGATGTAGGGTGGATAGCGCAAGAATAGGGAGAGTTTGATTTTAAAACATAGACACAATTACAGAATATATCTTTAAATAATTCCATGAACTGTAGTCTTTCTAGAGAATTGGAAGTGATAGTTAATGCGACCATATAAATGTCCCTTTAAAAAAAATTTTTTAAAATTTGTTGCTTTGTATTGTAAATTTTATTTAAAGAAAACAAACTGCTAATCTGTACAACTATCTGATCTATGTGGAATGCGTATCTTTTGAAAACACCAAAATCAGAAAGTCAAGCTCAAACACACAAAAGCTGGGGATGCACAAAGCTATCTCCACCCTTCTTGTTTGGGTGCAGAGTAGAAACAATTAAAGGGACATTAAACCCCCCAAAAAATTATATCATGATTCAGATAGAGGATACAATTTTAAACACCATTCCAATTTACTTCTATTATCTAATTTGCTTCATTCTTTAGATATTCTTTTTTGAAGAAATAGCAATGCACACAGGTGAGCCAATCATACAAGGAATCTATGTGCAGCCACTAATTAGCAGCTACTGAGCCTATCTAGATATGCTTTTCAGCAAAGAATATCAAGAGAATGAAGCAAATTAGATAATAGAAGTATATCAGAAAGTTGTTTAAAATGGCATGTTCTTTCTAAACCATGAAAGAAAAAAATATGGGCTTCATGTCCCTTTAATGTAATATCAAAATTATACAAAATAATATATCATATCAATACGTTTGGCTATTACAGGAAGATAACATCAATACATTTTATATAAAAATATATATATATAATAATAAAAAAATGGTAGAATAAAATTTTACAGTTTTCATGATCCCATTGTAATCAGAATGAAATGCACAGCAGAAACATTTTGTAATACAACCGTATTCGCAAAACACAAAAGCTTGTAGTAAAAAACGATCACTGTTTCACTGACAACCTATTTTACAGTGCACAGGTTATACAGAGAAATTCATTATTATGAACCAATTAATTCCTTCAAAGTGATGGTGGCTTTTACTGCATAGGGAAAGACGCAAACTGTCCCTTTAAAGTCAAATAAAATAAAATCCAGTTTTGTAGGAGAAAAAAAAAACTGCAAAATAATTTCATAAAAATGGACATAGATATTAAATGTATCAGTCAAAGCTTTAGATAAAAAGGCACATTTGTTTCACAGGATACAAACACAATATCACACTTTCCAACTGAAAAGATATTTTCAATAAAAAAGTGAGAATTTTGCAAATGAAATACTTCAAAAATATTCAAGTAATCCTGGTTAAAAACAGAACTGAGAAATCAAACTAAATAAAGCTTTGTAGAAGCTGTGCAATAAGGGGGGGGGGGGGAGTGTATCATCACTACAAATGACACGAAAACAGCACAATAACTTACTGCAGTTTGCACCAAAACCAAACAAAGGCGTTTTGTTACTGTGGTTTCAAGGAAAAGCAGGGGTTTAAAACAACCCCATCTTCCTAACTGTTAAAACAATAACGGAATAATTCTAGGTCTGACAACTATAAAAAAAACTTTAAAAATAAAGTATTAACATATGTTTAACAGTAGAAAACATGATACTGTGTATCTTGGTCCCTATGAGAGGTTATGTGCTTTTTCACAACATCCTTGTAAAAGTCTCTGTAGTCTAATCTGAATGCGCTTGTAGCTCCTCTGGGATGTAGTGCAGAGAAGTAGCCTGCTCCTCGCCATTCTCCTCGTCCTTCATTGCACTGTCCACTGTACCAGCAACAGGAGACTCTGGAGGTTGTTCGATATTGTAAGTGGCGGTGCTACAGTACATGATAAAACCTGCCATGATAACGACAAATGCCACGATGTACAGGCCAGAGAACTGAAAGCAAACACACAAGATGAGAGTTACAACGAAAAACCAATCCACATCACAGTCAGACAATGGTAAGCTTTTACGGCAGATATATAACCAGCAATGCATCATTTTCTTATAAAATACAATTTGCTATGCTAAGAAAACCCAAAATATTTACAGTTGAAGAGTTCCCATGTGGGCAGTAGAAAAGAAAGTTCATGCAGACCAACTCATTTATTCTGATGTTTACATATATATTTTTTTTTAACTCAGCGGCTGCCAAAGAGGGTTCAGTGTTCTTTGGTCTGAAACCCATTTGTCCCCCCCCCCCCCCCCCCCCAACAAAAAAGGAAATTTATGCTTACCTGATAAATTTATTTTTTTATGATATGACGAGTCCACGGATTTCATCCTTACTTATGGGATATCACCTCCTGGTCAGCAGGAGGAGGCAAAGAGCACCACAGCAGAGCTGTATATATACATAAATTTATCAGGTAAGCATAAATTTCCTTTTCTTTTACAAGATATGACAAGTACACGGATTTCATCCTTACTTATGTGATACAATACCAAAGCTACAGGACACGGATGAAAGGGAGGGTCAAGACAGGAACCTAAACGGAAGGCACCACTGCTTGAAGAACCTTTCTCCCAAAAACCGCCTCGGACGAGGCAAAAGTATCAAATTTGGAAAATTTGGAAAAAGTGTGAAGAGACGACCAAGTTGCAGCCTTGCAAATCTGATCAACAGAAGCATCATTTTTAAATGCCCATGAGGAAGCCACAGCCCTAGTAGAATGTGCCGTAATTGTTTCAGGAGGCTGCTGTCCAGCAGTCTCATATGCAACACGGATGATACTCTTCAGCCAAAAAGAAAGAGATTTTTGACGAAAGGAAGATTTTTGACGAAAATCCTTAGTCGCCTGCAAGTAGAACTTCAAGGCACGGACGACGTCCAAATTATGTAACAAACGCTCCTTCTTAGAAGAAGGGTTAGGACACAAGGAAGGAACAACAATTTCCTGATTAATATTCTTGTTAGAAACAACCTTAGGAAGAAAACCAGGTTTGGTACTTAACACTACCTTATCGGAATGAAAAATAAGGTAAGGAGAATCACATTGTAGAGCCGAAAGCTCAGAAACTCTGCAAGCAGAAGAAATAGCAACTAAAAATAAAACTTTCCAAGATAACAAACTTAATATCTATGGAATGCATAGGTTCAAACGGAACCCTTTGAAGAACCTTAAGAACTAAATTCAAACTCCAAGGAGGAGCAATAGGTCTAAACACAGGCCTGATCCTAGTCAGAGCCTGACAAAAGGATTAAACATCTGGAATATCTGCCAGACGTTTGTGTAACAAAATAGATAAAGCAGAAATCTGTCCCTTTAAGGAACTTGCTGATAACCCCTTCTCCAATCCTTCTTGGAGAAAAGACAAAATCCTAGGAATCCTAATCTTACTCCATGAGTAACCCTTGGATTCACACCAATAAAAGATATTTACACCATATCTTATGGTAAATCTTTCTAGTAACAGGCTTACGTGCCTGAATCAAGGTATCAATGACCGAATCAGAGAACCCTCGCTTAGATAAAAGCAAGCGTTCAATCTCCAAGCAGTCAGCTGTAGAGAAATTAGAGTCGGATGATGGAAGGGTCCCTGAATAAGAAGGTCCTGCCTCAATGGAAGCTTCCACGGTGGCAGAGATGACATGTCCACGAGATCGGCATACCAAGTCCTGCGAGGCCACGCAGGAGCGATGAGAATAACTGAAGCCCTCTCCTGTTTGATCCGAGCAATCAGCCGGGGGAGGAGAGCAAACTGTGAAAACACATAAGCTAGGTTGAACGCCCAAGGCACTGCCAAGGCATCTATCAGTTGGGCCTGAGGATCCCTGGACCTGAATCCGTATCTCGGGAGCTTGGCATTCTGACGAGAAGCCATAAGATCCAGCTCTGGTCTGCCCCCTCTGAGAATCAGGGTGGCAAAGACCTCCGGATGGCGTTCCCATTCCCCCGGATGAAACATCTGTCTGCTTAAAAAAAACGCTTCCCAGTTGTCCACTCCTGGGATGTAGATTGCTGACAGATAACAAGAGTGAGCCTCCGCCCACCAAATTATCTAGGATACTTCTATCATTGCTAAGGAACTCCTTGTTCCTCCCTGATGATTGATGTAAGCCATAGTCGCAATGTTGTCCGACTGAAATCGGATGAATTTGGCAGAAGCCAACTGAGGTCAAGCCTGAAGCGCATTGAATATTGCTCTCAACTCCAGAATATTGATTGGAAGTAGAGACTCCGACCAAGTCCACACACCCTGAGCCTTCAGGGAATTCCAGACTGCACCCCATCCTAGTAGACTGGCGTCCGTTGTCACTATCGCCCATGAGGGTCTGCGGAAGCACGTCCCTTGGGACAGATGATCCTGCGACAACCACCAAAGAAGAGAGTCTCTTGATCCAGATCTACCTGAGGAGACAAATGTGCATAATCTCCATTCCACTGTCTGAGCATGCTCAGTTGTAGAGGTCTGAGATGAAAACGAGCAAACGGAATGAGGTCGATTGCCACCACCATCAATCCAATTACCTCCATGCACTGAGCCACTGATGGTCGAGGATTGGACTGAAGGGCTCGGCATGTATTCAGAATCTTTAACTTTCTGACTTCCGTCAAGAAGATTTTCATGGATATAGAATCTATTAGAGTTCCCAGGAATGGAACCCTTGTCTGTGGAATTAGTGAACTCTTTTCCAGATTCACCTTGCACCCGTGAGTCCTTAGAAAGGACAGAATCATGTTGGTATGAGACTTTATCAGTTGATAAGACGACGCCTGGATCAGAATATCATCCAGATAAGGCGCCACTGCAATGCCCCTGCGGTCTGAGAACCGCCAGCAGAGACCCTAGAACCTTCGTGAAGATCCTGGGTGCCATGGCCAGCCGAAAGGTAGAGCCACAAACTGAAAATGTTTGTCCAGGAAGGCAAACCTTAGGAACTGGTGATGATCTTTGTGGATAGGAATGTGAAGATATGCATCCTTTAAGTCCACGGTAGTCATATATTGACCCTCCTGGATCAATGGAAGAATTGTCCGAATAGTCTCCATCCTGAAGGATGGGACTCTGAGAAACTTGTTTAGACTCTTGAGATCTAAAATGGGTCGGAACGTTCCCTCTTTTTTGGGAACCACGAAAAGATTTGAGTAAAACCCCTGCCCCTGTTCCTGTATTGGAACGGGACAAATTACTCCCATAGTGGAGAGGTCTTTTACACAACGTAAGAATGCCTCTCTTTTTATCTGGTCTACAGACAATCGTGAAAGAAGGAACCTTCCCCTTGGGAGGGAATTTTTTAACTCCAGCTGATACCCTTAGATACGATTTCTAGTGTCCAGGGATCCTGAACGTCTCTTATCCAAGACTGGACAAAGAGAGAATGTCTGCCCCCTACTAGATCCGGTCCCGGATCGGGGGCCGCCCCTTCATGCTGTCTTGTGAGCAGCAGCGGGCTTCTTGGGTTGTTTACCCTTGTTCCAAGCCTGGTTGGGTCTCCAGACGGACTTGGCTTGTGCAAAATTCCCTTCCTGTTTAGCGGAAAGAGGGAGAGGGGACTCCCTTGAAATTCCCAAAGGAACAAAAATTTCTCTGTCTACCCCTCTGCTTAGATGTTTTATCCTGAGGTAGGAGGTGACCCTTACCTCCCGTAATGTCAGAAATGATCTCTTTCAAGTCAGGCCCGAATAGGGTCTTTCCCTTGAAAGGAATAGCCAAAAGCTTGGATTTAGAGGACACATCCGCAGACCAAGATTTTAACCATAAGGCTCTGCGCGCTAAAATGGAAAACCCTGCATTCTTAGCCGCCAATTTGGCGATCTGAAAGGCGGCATCTGTAACAAAAGAATTAGCCAGCTTAAGGGCCTTAATTCTATCCATTATTTCCTCTAAAGAAGTTTCAGTCTTAAGAGACTCTTCTAAGGCGTCAAACCAAAAGGCAGCCGCAGTTGTGACTGGTACAATGCAGGCCGTTGGTTGTAACAGAAACCCTTGATGAACAAATAGCTTTTTTAGAAGACCCTCCAACTTTTTATCCATAGGGTCTTTGAAAGCACAACTGTCCTCAATAGGGATAGTCGTACACTTAGCCAGGGTAGATATAGCTCCCTCCACCTTAGGGACCGTTTGCCAAGAATCCCAAACGGTGTCAGCTATAGGGTACATTTCTTAAAAGTAGGGGGAGGGTGAAAACGGGATACCCGGTCTTTCCCATTCCCGTGTAATAATTTCCGAAATTCTCTTAGGAACCGGAAAAACATCAGAACAAGAAGGAACCTCTAAGTATTTGTCCATCTTACACAATTTCTCTGGTGGTACCACAATAGAGTCACAGTCGTCCAGAGTCAGCAAAACCTCCCGCAAAAACAGACGGAGGTGTTCAAGCTTAAATCTGAAGGACATTACATCCGAATCTGTCTGGGGCAATGTACTTCCTGAGTCAGACAGTTCCCCTTCAGATAGAGTCTCCCTACCTCCCACTTCAGAGCCCTGGGAGTGTATGTTGGAGATCGCCATCAAAGAGTCAGAAGTCGCCTGGACCACCTTGTCCTCCCTTCTACTACGTTTGCCTTGCAATGCTGGCAACTTAGACAAAACCCTTGTAAGAGTGGATGACATAACTGCCGCCATATCCTGTAGGGTAAATGAGGTGGACGCAGCTGATGGCGCCTGAGCGGGTGTTAAAGGCTATGGCGCTTGGGGAGAAAGTTGCGGCATACCCGGAGTCTCATCAAGCTGAGAAGCATCCTTAGATATGCTAGCCTTAAAGAAAATCTGATCTTTAAACTGTAAACGCTCTCAGTACATGAGGGACAAAAGGGGTTCCACATTGGCAGCTAAACACATAGAACAAGTATGTTCCAGTAGGTCAGCCATGATAAAAAGAAAACAAAGTGCAATATTGGTCGTGGTACAGATATAAAATGAAATAACAAAATATGTGCTGTGCCTTTAAAATTTAAACCGCTACAAATTTTACTGCAAGCGTTCAACAATTAGAAATAGGAAGTTGTTATAACAGAACCTATTCACATTCGTTGGGTTACAATAGCCCTTTGTATGTTATGACTAAAAATAACCCCTGCATCTGCTGTGGTGCCTACCTTCCTCACAACCAACCAAAAGGCCCTCCGTGAACTGCTGCCTAAGTCCGCTTGCGATCTTGATCAACTGAAAACAAGCAGACATAGGAAACACAGGAGCTCTGAAATACCCCTCCGTGACTGTCGGAAGCCGGAATAGAAAGTGTGCGGCTAAGCGCGCGAACGGAAGCCCCGCTCTTCGTGGGCAGTATAAGAAACCCCATAGAAAAAAAATGCATGGGCAATATCAATGTCGGGTAGACCCGACTTGCAATACAAGCCAATGTGTCCCCTCAAAAAACTGTGCCACAATAAATAAATGTGAAAGAGAAGTAACCAACGGATTAAGAACTCCCAAACAGTTCCCAGCGTCAGCCCGCAAATAAAATGTCAGTTTCTGACCCCTTAATGAAACCGGGTCATATATGCACACCAACCCACTGCTATACACATAGATAATACACATAGGTAATATGAGAGGGGAAACAGCTAAGCAATTAAGAACTCTTGCAAGATGATTACCCCTTTTGTGTTGCAGCAAGTAACGTCCAGTCTGTTCTGAGCTACACTGTCTCCCCAGAATCAAAAAGACTGTACATACCGTAGTGCTGATCACACCATGAACCTGTCCCACACGAAGAAGAGGTCCTTGTCATCACCTCCTGTAGTTCTGTGGGGACAAACAGGACCTTATGTAATATCTGATAAGACCATCAGCAGGGCAGCACCAGCATGGGGAGTGAAGCAAGAATGTAGAATCTCCTCAGTTCCCATTGTTGAAATACCTGATGCTCTACCCTGAGAAAAATAGCACTCACTGGCACCATTTAAAAAACAATAAACTCTTGATTGAAGAATCTAAACTAACACCTCACTTTACCTCTTCCTACACTAACACAGGCAAAGAGAATGACTGGGGTGGGAGGGAAGGGAGGAGCTATATATACAGCTCTGCTGTGGTGCTCTTTGCCTCCTCCTGCTGACCAGGAGGTGATATCCCATAAGTAAGGATGAAATCCGTGGACTCGTCATATCTTGTAAAAGAAAACACAATTATTCTGCTCTATGACCAAAAGTAATAAAAATGTCAGTAGGCATGAATCTGCTTAACACGAGCAATTTATTTTCTAAAAATATTTTTTTTTAAACAAAAAGTAAATATCTACCCTGAATAAAGTTGATTTAAAAAAAAAAATAAAAAAAAAATCTCAAAATAAAGCAAGTCAGCCATACAAATAGTCAAAGGATTATATTGCTCTGCACCCCTACACAAATTCACAGGATAGCATCTCACTGCGCCCCTACACAAATTCACAGGATGGCATCTCACTGCGCCCCTACACAAATTCACCGGATATAATCTCACTGCGCCCCTACACAAATTCCCTGGATATTATCTCACTGCACCCCTACACAAATTCACCGGATGGAATCTCACTGCGCCCCTACACAAATTCACCGGATATTATCCCACTGCGCCCCTACACAAATTCACCGGATATTATCCCACTGCGCCCCTACACAAATTCACAGGATGATATCTCACTGTGTCCATACACAAATTCACAGGATGATATCTCACTGTGTCCCTACACAAATTCACAGGATGATATCTCACTGCGCCCCTACACAAATTCACAGGATGATATCTCACTGTGTCCATACACAAATTCACAGGATGATATCTCACTGTGTCCATACACAAATTCACAGGATGATATCTCACTGTGTCCATACACAAATTCACAGGATGATATCTCACTGTGTCCATACACAAATTCACAGGATGATATCTCACTGTGTCCATACACAAATTCACAGGATGATATCTCACTGTGTCCATACACAAATTCACAGGATGATATCTCACTGTGTCCATACACAAATTCACAGGATGATATCTCACTGTGTCCATACACAAATTCACAGGATGATATCTCACTGTGTCCATACACAAATTCACAGGATGATATCTCACTGTGTCCATACACAAATTCACAGGATGATATCTCACTGTGTCCATACACAAATTCACAGGATGATATCTCACTGTGTCCATACACAAATTCACAGGATGATATCTCACTGTGTCCATACACAAATTCACAGGATGATATCTCACTGTGTCCATACACAAATTCACAGGATGATATCTCACTGTGTCCATACACAAATTCACAGGATACCCCCTGTGTCCCTATAAATCTGATGTTTTGTGGGGTTTTTTGTTTTTAACTCCATGTCGGCCAAAGTAGGTTCAATGCATTGCTGTAAAATAGTGCAGCTCTCTTTAGCAGCAAAGGGCTAAAAGGGAGAGTAAATACCTTTTAAAATATATATATCACCTTCAATTCTCAGTGCTGGAAAATCCCCAATTTTCAGATTTAAAATTACAGAAAAAAACAAATAATTAAAATTATATTGCAACGTTAAGCATTTTATATCACAATCTCAAACAGTTTACTGTCCCTTTAGGAATACACTTTGTGGGCTTGTGCTGTCAAAACCGTAACATCATTGCTTCTTGCAAAATAACACAAAAGATTAATATTTAAGTGTTTTACTGGCAGGAGAACAGTTGAAGGACAGAGGCAGATTTGGGTGGAAAATTCACACACTTGTTACAGATTTTGTCTTAAACAAGGAGTCAGCTGATGCTTTACATTGGCAGCAGCTCAAGAAACTTGTAATAACTTTTACCCAAAATTCTGCAAAATCAGCTCTACAATGATCAAAATTAATTATGATAACTAGGTGATCGTGACCACACACTTGCTCTTTATATTGGCAGCAGCTCAAGAAACTGGGAAGTGAACTTTACCCAAAATTCCACAAACATGGGATTTAAGATCAGTTCTTCTATGACCAAAATTAATTGTAATCATTACACAATTGAGACCAGTGCAAATTTTTTATTTTAGTAAAATAGAAAGATGTTTATAATTGCATGCCCTACCTGAATCATGAAAGTTTAATTTTGACTAGACTGTCCCTTTAAATACTTTTTGGTCTCACTTTTCATTTGTTAAAGGGACAGTATGCACTCATTTTCATTTAACTGCATGTAATATACACTACTATAAAGAATAAGATGCACAGATACCTATATAAAAATCCAGGATAAAACTGTTTAAAAACTTACTTAAAAGCTCTCAGTTTAGCTCTGTTGAAAAGGTAGTTGGAAAGCCCACTGCAAGTGGGAAATAAGACCCTCCATCCCTCCCCCTTCTTTTGCATATGAAAAGACCCTTTACACAAACAGGAGCAAGCTGGAGTAGGTAGCTGACGGTATTCACATAAAACTTTGGGGCTTGGTTAGGAGTCTGAAAATCAGAGCAATGTTATTTAAAAATAA
The DNA here is from genome assembly GCF_027579735.1 of Bombina bombina. Lineage (NCBI taxonomy): Eukaryota > Metazoa > Chordata > Amphibia > Anura > Bombinatoridae > Bombina > Bombina bombina. Next base: position 1,154,057,139 of record NC_069501.1, on the reverse strand, counting down.
GCAAAACTACACATTTATTTAAAAAAAACCTTTATGGGCTATATAAATAGATCATCTACAAAACATTTATGCAAAGAAAAAAAATGAGTGTATAATGTCCCTTTAAGAGAACAAGGTTTGAAGACAAGGAACATGCCCCTTCCCCTCATACGCAAGCAAAGATACATTAGCTACCTGCATTTATCATTGCTCAGGATTTTACTTGCGAAACTACCTGTGCCAGAACAGGGCTTACATACCATATGGGACAAAACAGTCTAGGACACTCCAACAGGCCAGATTTTAAAGATTGCCTTGGGTGAGAGCAGGTAAAATAGTAACTGCTCATGGTGTGTTTTTTCTAGGTGCATTGAAGTGTGACATTTAGATTTCACACAACCATTTAACTAGAACACACTCATGGTGAAAGCTATTACATGGTAAGAAAAAAAATATCAAAGACAGGAACTTTTCAGAGTTACAATACTGATCTGATAAAGCAACCAGAGCAAGATTAGCTGTTATTACCACTCGTGTGTTCTATAGTCTCAGAGAACATTACATTTGTACAAGTCAGGGCCCCTAAATTATATTATATGTGTTAGTCACTACGTGCCCCTTTAAATCTTTGGGGTCAAATCATATTCCTTTAAATATCAAATGAATTATCTACAAGAGTCCCCCATAGATTGTAATGGTGAATTGTGCAGAATTTTGGTTATATAAACCTTTCTAAAGCATTGTTAGAGACAGATCATTGCTAGTGTCCAGATCTGTCTAAATGTCTTTGTTTTGCACAACGAACAAAAATTGTTTTCTTACCTTGTACCCAAACAAGAAGAGTCCAAAAAAGAAGCTGTAGAGGTCAGCAGTCAGGATGCCCAAGTTCACGGAGGTGGCACTTGTGACTTTTATCACTATTGGCATCAGACTATAGAGTCCGAACATGCAGAGAGCAAACACTGCAAATAGCAGCACTGAAACACAAACAAAAGAAATGTGCTAAATATCAGTATAAGTTCCTGCCCCGGCTTCCCCTCTGCTGCGTGTCTGTGTAGGTCTTTGTCAGGGTTGAAAAAGACAGCGCTGCCATATCCAGAGACATATGGATCACACAAACACTATGACACATTAAAGGGACAGTCTACACCTTAGTCATCTTAAAGTCTTACTTTAGATGAAGCTGCAAATATCCTCCTGCACCTTTTTTATATCATACAGCAGTAACAGTAAAAACGTTATTTTAAAATTACTACCGTTTCTAGCCACATTGAAATGGCTGCCAAGCTCCGCCCACTGATGACATCACGATCTGGATTGCATTAAAGTGATGGTAAATATTAGTGTTTGTGAACTGCTAGGATTTACCATTGTACCAAATAAATAAAGGGGACTTTCATTCATGAAGCATAAATCACTTTATTCTGAAAGCCCCTTTATTTGTTAGCAGCGTTCACTGCACTGAGATGCTAAAGGCAGCCCACGGCAGAACGCTATTTGAGGGGTGACGTTTCCACATCTTAGCCAATAGCCGTGCGGGAAATCCAGCTTGGCGTCGCAAAAAGCGGTCTTTAGCAGCTCAGCGCAGTGAACACTGCTAACAAATAAAGGGGCTTTCAGAATGAAGTATTTTACACTTCATGAATGAAAGTCCCCTTTATTTGTTACGATGGTAAATCCTAGCGTTTCACAAACGCTAGGATTTACCATCACTTTAACGCAACCCAGATCGTGATGTCATCAGCGGGCGGAGCTTGGCAGCCATTTCAAAGTGACCAGAAACAATTTTTAAAATAACTTTTTTACTGTTGCTGCTGAATGATATAGAAAAAGGTGTGGGAGGATATTTGCAGCTTAATCTAAAGTAAGAGTTTAAGATGACTAAGGTGTAGACTGTCCCTTTAATGTTTGTTAAACATTTATTTAGCAAGTTGTAAATTATTCCAATACTTTGAAATCAGACAACAATTTCCAGTACAGTGATAATAGTAATCCGCAAGCTTAAAGTAACATAAGTGCATGTCCTTTTAAGAGATTTTTCAGTTTACCTCATTCTCTTGGTATCCTTTTTTAAAGTGAACCTAGGTAGGCTCAGAAGCAGTAATGCACTATTGGGAGATAGCTGGAGATTGGTGGCTGCATATATATGCCTCTTGTCATTGGCTCAACAGATGTGTTCATAATGGTTGTATCATTAACCACCTTATTTAATATTATGGATGTGCAAAATTATTAGAACAAAACAAACAATTATAGGTTTAATAATTTATAGGAAACGTTATAAACATTTAAGGTCCACAAATCAGGAACTTCCTGAAACCAAGTCAACTTAGTTTGGAGGAGCAGTGAGTGAAACACTCACATACTGTGGAATATCCTGATCAGTATTAATGGATATGGCCGCCAAACTCCCCCCCCCACCCCCGTTACGTAGGAGGCTAGATTCTTTACCCGCGTTCACGGAGACGCTTTCTATTTCTAATAGCGAGCGGACTAAAATTATAATGCGCATTCGCATTAGAAATAGAACAGCGTCCCTGTGAACGAGGATTGAATTAAAAAAAGAAGGGGACGGAGGGGGAGGAGTTTGGCGGCCATATCCATCGCTGAAAACTGTATGGGGTTTTGATGATTAGACTTATAACGTTAGTGGTATTGAAGATGGGATGCGGTGCAGGCACATCTTTTTTTGTGGTTCTAAAGTATGGGATAAAGTTTTCCTGGGTGTTGACTGATGGTAAGCACAGGCTATTTGGAAGTAAACAATGAAATCGTAATGGGAAAAAAAACATCTTGATAGCAAGATCATGCCTGAATGGATAAAAAAAAAGCATTCTTCTAAGTGGTGCGTGCGAGTCTAATAAACTACTAACTTTTTTTTCTTTTTCTTTAAAGTCCGTAGTTTATTAGAATCGCCCACACCACTTAGAAGAATGTTGTTTTTAATTTATTTTTTTAAAGCAGTGACATATTCATCGCTTATCCAATCAGATTCTTGCCGTACGGTACGCACAAATATTGGATGAGTAGCCATTATTATAGGTAATAAACCAAAAATATATTCTAACTTTAATGGTTAATTCTAACAGAAAAATTAACCTAGCACCCCATTTTAATATATTAATGGTGTTCCCAGTTGTACATAAAACAGGATATTATCTAGTGTAAGAAGCATACGCAGGCTTTCTAAAGTCAGTGAATACAAGGACTATTTTTACAAATGTTAGCAGTTTGATATGTATGCAGTTGATAAAGTATCATTACCATTAAAATCAGGTTATAGCTTATGTATTGCCTTCTATAATTTACTATCAACAAAAGGCTGAAATATCATTTAGTGATATCAGGGAACAAATAAGTTAATGCTTACCGACTTTCCAGTCCCACTGTATGTTTCCAATAGCCGTGTACTCCACAATAATACTTAAATAAAACATATATAAACATGGTATTAGAAAAGTCATTCAAAAGTATGACAAAAAAAATTAAAATCTGAAATACTTAAATAGATTAAGAGGAACAAAAAATGCCATTGTTATCTAGAGTATATAGAAACATTAGCTAATGCAAGATCAAGGTACGGCTGAAAAAAATTTGAGAGAGGTACCCCTATACATCGGGTGTGAATCAGTCCAATAAATACATACAGTATATACAGTATTAGATTCTGCGTCATTAGAGTGCAAGGTATACAGTCTATTGTTACATATTTTATTTCCATTGGCTCAGCTAGCTCCCAGTGGTTCATTACTGCTCCTCCAACAAAAATACCAAGACAATTAAGCAAATTAAATAATAGAAGTAAATGGGAAAGTTGTTTAAAACTGTATGATCTATTTGAATCATTTTTTTAAAAGAAAAATTGATTTTCATGTCCAGCATTTGCTATAGAAAGGTTGTGTACACATAGCCAGCAAAAGTGAGGGTTAGGAGAGATAACTAATAAAATGTTATCTCTAAGGGCCCAATGATTTAAAGGTCTCTGGGCTGGCAATATTTTTTAAGATTGCTCGTCAAAACTGCTAATTTAAGCACTCTGGATGTACAAAAACACATAAAGATATATACTTAGAAATACAAAGTGGAATTGTTTTTTTATTGTAAAATAGGCTGAACATTGGCGTAAAAAATGGTCTCTCAAATCCGACCATGATTTTTCTAAACATATAAACCAAACCGTGTTTTTTTCTCACAACTTAACCAGTGGTGAGCTCTAAAATTAAAGGGACAGTCTAGGCCAAAATAAACTTTCATGATTCAGATAGTGCATGTAATTTCAAACAATTTTCCAATTTACTTTTATCACCAATTTTGCTTTGTTCTCTTGGTATTCTTAGTTGAAAGCTTAACCTAGGAGGTTCATATGCTAATTTCTTAGACCTTGAAGGCCACCTCTTTTCAGAATGCATTTTAACAGTTTTTCACCACTAGAGGGTGTTAGTTCACGTATTTCATATAGATAACACTGTGCTTGTGCACGTGAAGTTATCTGGGAGCAGGCACTGATTGGCTAAACTGCAAGTCTGTCAAAAGAACTGAAATAAAGGGGCAGTTTGAAGAGGCATAGATACAAGATAATCACAGAGGTTAAAAGTATATTATTATAACTGTGTTGGTTATGCAAAACTGGGGAATGGGTAATAAAGGGATTATCTATCTTTTAAAACAATAAAAAATCTGGTGTAGACTGTCCCTTTAATACTCAAACCACTAATTACTCTGAAAGGAAAATCTATGCATTTGAAAAGAACTAGATTTAAAGGGACAGTTAACACAAGAATGTTTGTTGTTTTAAAAGATAGATAATCCATTAATTACCAATTCCCCAGTTTTGCATAACAAACACAGTTATAATTATCACGTTTTACCTCTGTAATTACCTTGTATCTAAGCCTCAGCAGACTGCCCCCTCATTTCAGTTCTTTTGACAGACTTGCATTTTAGCCAATCAGAGCTGTCTCCATGGTAAATTCACGTGCTTGAGCTCAATGTTATCTATATGAAACACGTGAACTAATGCCCTCTAGTGGTGAAAAACTATCAAAATGCATTTAGATTAGAGGCGGCCTTCAAGGTCTAAGAAATTAGCATAAGAACCTCCTAGGTTTAGCTTTCAACTAAGAATACCAAGAGAACAAAGCAAAATCGGTGATAAAAGTACATTGGAAAGTTGTTTAAAATTACATGCCCTATCTGAATCATGAAAGTTTTTTTTTTTAATTGACTGTCCCTTTAAAAAGGGACATGAAACACTATTTTTTTCTTCATGATTTAGGTAGAACATACAATTTTAAATAACTTTCCAGTTTACTTCTATTATCAAATTTGCTTCATTCTCTTGGTATCATTTGTTGATGGAGCAGCAATGCACTACTGGTTTCTAACTGAACACATGGGTGAGCCAATGACAATCAGTATATATATGCAGCCACCAATCAGCAGCTAGAGACTAGGTTCTTTGCTGCTCCTCAGTTTTCCTAGATTAACCTTCCAGCAAAGGATAACAAGAGAAGGAGGCAAATGAAATAATAGAAGTAAATTGGAAAGTTGTTTAAAACTGTATATTCCGTCTAAATCACAAATATATAATTATTACTTTACTGTCCCTGTAAGTTACAGTGCACTGAAAACAGCCTAATATGATTTGTATTAGGCGTAATATTCAAGTTATTATTTAAACATATGCAAACGTTTATATATTTTTATGGGAGACAGATCACCACTTACATGGACAGCCCATTTTTTGAAAATTGCACCAAGACTGTCCCTGCGAGGCTAAACATAGTTTTTCACGTTTTTGCTTGCAAACTTTTGATTATCGGGCCCTTACTATTGGGTATACAAAAAAAATAGGAAGAAATGTGTGTGTAAATAAAGTGATAAAATAAGGATATCTGATTTCTCTGCAAGCGCATCAAATTTTAATGGGCTGTGGGTTCAAAGAACAAACAAGCTATTTCATATACAAAGATAAACATTAAGAATGAATTTATCATATATTTTATACCCTTCAGCCAATTTTACAGCTACACCCATGGTTAAAGGGGAAGTCTACACCTTAGTCATCTTAACCCCTTGAGTGGTAATGATGGCTCTGAGCCGTCACAGAGTTTCCCACTCTGGTGCTAATGACGGCTCAGAGCCATCACTAGCACTCTCCCACCTTGAGGGAGATCTGAGGGCTCCCACCCACTCCTACCCCGGCGATAGGGCCTGCATAGTGACAGGCATCGCCGGGGCTTCACGTTACGCGCAGTGACATCACACGCAACTTTATTTAACATTAACAATGTTAAATATAGGAGCAGGGGGCATGCTGCTTAGAAGCTTGTATCTCAGGCATCTAAGCAGCTACAGACCCCCAAGACCCACCATTGGAAAGGTAATCACCTAACCTTTCCAGTGTAAGTCTTGGGGAAATAATAAAAAAAAAATATCAACTAAAAAAAACCCTTAAAAAAACCTTAGCACCCAGGTGGGAAAGTGCTTAGCACTCAAAGGGTTAAAGGGATACTAAACCTAAATTGTTTATTTCATGATTCAGATAGAGCATGCAATTTTAAGCAACTTTCTAATTTACTCCTATTATCAATTTTTTTTTCGTTCTCTTGCTATCTTTATTTCAAAAAGCAAGAATGTAAACTTAAGAGCCGGACCATTTTTGCTTCAGCACCTGGGTAATGCTTGCTGATTGGTGGCTAAATGTAGCAAACCAATCAGCAAGCTCTACCCAGGTGCTGAACCAAAAATGGTCTGGCTCCTAACCTTACATTTCTGCTTTCTCAAATAAAGATAGCTAGAGAATAAAGACAAATTGATAATAGGATTAAATTAGAAAGTTGCTTAAAATTGCATGCTCTATCTAAATCATGAAAGAAAAAAAAATGGATTTAGTAGCCCTTTAAAGGGCTTACCTTAGATTAAAGGGACAGTCAAAATGTAACTTTCATGATTCAGATAGGGAATGCAATTTTAAATAATTTTCCAATTTACTTTTATCATCAAATTTGCTTTGTTCTCTTGGTATTCTTAGTTGAAAGCTAAACCTAGGTAGGCTCATATGCTAATTTCTAAGCATGCACGAGTCTAGAGCACTATATGGCAGCAGTTTTGCAAAAATGTTAACCATTTGCTAGAGGCCTAGATAGCAGCACTATTCCCTTCCATGTAGTGCTCCAGATGCCTACCTAGGTATCTCTTCAACACAGAAAATCATGGAAACTAAGCACATTTGATAATAGAATAAAATTGGAAACTTTTTTTTTTAAATGTTTTTCTCTGATTGAATAACAAAAGAAAACTTGTAAGTTTCATATCCCTTTAATATGCTATTTTTTCACACAACTTGGCTTTTCACGTGACTTGTTTTAAGAATATTTGTTTGAGAAGTTGTGAGTGACAACTGGAGAAAAAAAAAAGAAAAAGGATTGTATGAAGGGGATACAAGGATATCTGATTAGTTAGTGGGTGCCAAATTATTTTCTAATTATCATCATCAGTTATTTGTAGAGCACCAACAGATTCTGCAGCACTATAAACATAGACGTGGTGTACAAGGTAACATTTATAGGGATCAAATGGGTAGAGGGTCCTGCCGAGAGTTGCACTGTTGTAGTCAGCTCTTACAAGGTGACCTGCAAACAGCTGGGTTTATAGGCTTACATGCTAAGGGGGTTTAAGGGGATAGCAAAAAAAAAGAGAGGAACTGGGATTAGGAAAGGTTAAAGTAGGTTGCATGCATCCCTGAACAGTAGAGTCTTTAGGAAGTGCTTGAAGCTTTCAAAACTAGGGGATTGTCTTGTAGAGCGAGGCAGAATTCAACAAGATAGGAGCCAGTCTGGAGAAGTCCTGTAAACGGGAGTGTGAGGAGGTAACAAGAGAGGAGGAAAGGAGGAAATTGTGAGCAGAGCGAAGGGGACGGGAGGGAGAGTATCTGGAGACAAGGTCTGAGATATAGGAGGGAGCAGTGCAGTTGAGTGCTTTGTATCTCAGAGTCAGAATTAAGTGTTTAATCCTGGAGGCAAGAGGAAGCCAGTGAAGGGATTGGCAGAGCGGTGTAGCAGATGAAGAGCGACGTGTAAGGAAGATGAGTCTTGCAGAGGCATTCATTATTTAATTTTAGAGATATTTTTAAGGTGGAAGCGGCAAGATTTGGCCAAGGACTGAATGTGAGGAGTGAAAGTAAGATCTAAGTCAAGTGTGATCCCAAGACACCTGGCATGTGGGGAAGGGGTAATGGGGTTAACAGTTATAGAAAAATGGGGGGGGGGGTGGAGATTTTGGAAGAAGGGGGGGAAATAAGGAGGTCTGTTTTGGAGAGATTTAGCTTAAGGTAGTGAGAGGACATCCAGGATGAGATATGAGAAAGACAGTTGGTGATATGGGTTAGCAAGGAAGGAGATAGGTCTGGTGCAGAGAGGTAGATTTGGGTATCATTGGCATACAAATGATATTGAAACCCGTGGGACTTTATTAAGGAACCTAATGATGACATGTAGATTAAGAGGACAGAGTCTTGTGGTACCCCAACAGAAAGTAGTAATGGGACAGAGGATGCCCTAGAGAAGGCTTAACTAAAAAGGTACGGTTAGACAGGTAGGAAGAGACTCACGAGAGGGCTGTGTCAAAAATGCTGAAGGATTAAAGGGTTTGGAGCAATGTGTTTGAGATTGCATTACATTTTAAAACCACTTATTTAATCATATTAACCTTAGCAAAAAAAAAAAAAAATATATCCAAATTTAAGTATCAATACAAACATTAAGGTTTATATAGAAAAAGAAAAAAAAACTGTTTAATATCAGGAACTGTTAAAGGAACAAGAAAGTCAAAATTACACACTTGATTCAGATGTCTGTCATTTCAAAGGGACATAATACTCATGCTAAATCACTTGAAAGTGATGCAGCATAACTGTAAAAAATGGACATTAAAAAAATAACACATCTCTAGGGGAAAACACACAATAGGCATTTCACAGTAACCGTCCTTAAAGGGACAGTCTACACCAGAATTTTTATTGTTTAAAATGATAGATAACCCCTTTATTACCCATTCCCCAGTTTTGCATAACCAACACGTATTACCTTGTGTCTAAGCCTCTGCAGACTGCCCCCTTATCTCAGTGCTTTTTACAGACGTGCAGTTTAGCCAATCAGTGCAGACTACTAAATAACTCCACAGGAGTCAGCACAATGTTATCTATATGACACACTTGAACTAGTACTGTCTAACTGTGAAAAACTTTCAAAATGCTCTGAGCTAGGAGGTGGTTTTTAACTGTTTAGAAATCAGTTTGAGCCTACCTAGGTTTAGCTTTTCAAAAATACCACCAAGGGAACAAAGCAAATTTGATGATAAAAGTAAATTGGAAAGTTGTTTACGATTGTATGCCCTATCTGAACCATGAAAGTTTAATTTTAACTAGACTGTCCCTTTAAACTGAATAGGAAAAATTACATGGGACTAAAGTCTCTTTACAGTGGAGTGTGAATACTTAGGACATTTTGAGGTAAATATCTTCCTTTTTTTTACATGGAAATGTTTAGGTGATATTTTCTAGTTAGATTTTTACAGCTATGCTGCATTGCTTTCAAGTGCTTCAACATTTGGGTATCATGTCCCTTTAAGTAACATTTCAATTGACCTATATTATCACAATCTAATTTTATTCTCTCTGGCTCACCAGATGTGTTCAGCTAGGTAACAGCAGTTCATTGCTACTGGCACTGACTAACAGAGGTTAAACACAGGGCATTTTATTACTGCCCTGCATGGAACAAGAATTTTATTTTTGCACATTTATGTCCCTTTAACATAACCATCATGCAGTAATAATGGTATTTCTTTGGCTCAGTTTATCAAATATTAAAATACCTGCTTTTTTTCACAACCTTAAAGGGACAGTCAATTTAACATCTAAATCTCTGCCCGTTTCTAAGCCTCTGCAGACCGCCTCATCACTGTGCATTTCTAAATAATCTTTTATTATTATTAAGCAGTTGTATGTGTCATACAAAGAAAAAAGGTACAATACATAGCAATCCAGTCCAATAGACTTACATATAAAAGGTTACAATAAGGAAAAAAGAAAAGAACAATTGTTTTTTTTTTTAAGTATGGAGTCCATTCTATCTGGATGGATTAAGGTTACCACAAGGGAGGATGTCTTCAACTGCTAATGGGTTTTTTTCCAAAAATTTGCTTTGAGGTTTGTCTTAAGATAGCTCAATACAAAGAGAGAAAAAAAAAAGTACAGCAAGACATATGTACATTATAGTAAAATATACAATTGATAAAAATATCAAATCAGTTTCTCCATATGTTTCATTCTCCCCTGAGATTCGCTTCCTGCATACTGTATATAATGTGTTCCTAAAAGAAAGCAAAACCTGTCGCCTGCTCGGCATGTCTAAGAATTCTAAATATAATTTCCACTTTTCAATGAAACTGGGTATTCTGGCAGAAACATCAAATTGTTCACAAATGAAATATTGCAACATTGTTATTTTCAAAAATACAATAGAAGGTGCTTCCTTGTGGAGCCATTTACAAAAAAGACATTTCCTAGCCAACCGTAGGCTAATCACTAGAAATGTTCTATTCTGCCCCTTGATTGGAAGCTGAACAAAAAAAATATATATATTAAAGTGTAAGGGATATATAATGACGAGTTATCTTTGACAGCCAAAAGGAGACACAACCCCAGTATTTCCGGACCTTGGGACAATACCAGAGGTAATGTAGGAAGTCTGGAAAGGAGCATTTGCCACAAACATTTGAGAAGTCTTCTCCATTTGGTTAGTCTATTGGGAGTTAGGTAATCTTGATATATGACCCTGCTTTGGGACTCTCTAAGATCTGATGCCAGAGTTGCTTACCATGCACATGTTAAACTCTGGTGTATCATATCATTTGAGTGTACTCCAATACTCTTTTGTTCAATATGGTAAGAAGATCCTGTGATTTATTGAGGGAACACCAGTTTGCAATAATATTTTATATATTGGGGATATGGCAAAACTATTCATGTGAAACAGCATGTTTACAGGGCCCAGCAACGTGGCATCCCAAAATGTTGTAGAGCTATGAAGGACATGATTTATGTAATGGCGTAATTGAAGTAAGAAAACCTATCGCATCAAGGATTTGAATATGTTCTACAGAGGGTCTCAAACTGTAGGATTGTTTTAGTAGGACCATCCAGCACCTTACTAAATATATCAATGCCTACGGATGGGTAAATAGGGTGAATGACATGGGTCTATACCAAGATGCCTATTGAAGGATCGCCAAGCAAAAAGGATGTCTCTAAACATAGGGTTAGTTTGCAAAGTAACTGGTAACTCAAAGAAGGTGGCATGCAGTAGAAAGGGTAATGATTTCTGGGGTAGCACCGATTCCTCCACGTGTGTATGGGAAAAATGTTGTGTACCTAGCTTCCAGTCTAGAGCGAATTTCGCTAGAGAGGCCCAGTTGTAATATAATACATTTGGTAGGCCTAATCCCCCTTTTAGGTAAGGCAGATATAATTTAGTAAGGCAAAGTCTTGGTTTACTTCCTTTCCATAAAAAGTTGCGAAACCTAAGAATGACGGCCGTGATATCTTTCCATCTCAGGAGGGGGGAAAGCATCTGCATAGGATACAATCATTTAGGGAGTACATTCATCTTAATAAGATGTAACCTCCCCATTAGGGAAAGCGATAAGTTGTGCCATGTGAGCAAGTCAGTATTCATTTTTTTAATTATTGGGGTTATAAATAGCTCATACTATTGGTGAGGGTTAGCTGACACCTGGATACCTATGTAAGTTAGGTAGTTATAGTGTTGTGGGTCTCTAACTTTGTTTTTATGATTCAACCATAGGATTTTAGATTTACTGACATTGATTTTATATCCTGATAACTCTCCAAACAGGGCAATTGCTTCTAAAATTGGTGGTATATACACATGTCCGGGTTTGAGATAAAGAGGAGCATGTCATCCACATAGAGGGCTAATTGTAGTCTATGGAAGTGAATGTTTATCCCTAGTGGTTCTAGGGCCAAATTAAATAGGAGTGGGGACAAGGGGCAGCCCTGGAGGGTCCCTCTTTGTAGGTGGACAGGGGGGGGAATAAATGTTGTTAACTAACAAATATGCAAGAGGGCAGGAGTATATGTTTTTAATAAATGTGGCAAAATGGCTGCCAATTCCAAAATTACTCGTGGAGTGAAACAAGTGCTCTCTTGTCCAAAGACAACAGGAAGGCCACTCCATCACGCCTGGCCATCCAATAGTGGGTGACTGCATGTAGAACTCGTCTAATATTGGTGACCGAAAATCTGTGAATTGTGAAGCCAGTCTGGTCCATGTGTAGGACATGTGGTAAAATATGCTTTAGGCGGTTGGCTAAAACCTTCACTAATAGTTTATAATCTACGATAAGTAGGGAAATGGGACGGTAAGATTCCGGGAGTGTGGGGTCTCTACCTGATGATCTCTACCTAAGATGTTAGCAACAGAGAAGTTAGTCAAATGTATTTCTGTGTATAGTAAAGGTCAAACAGAGAAGTCAAGATTGTGGAGATCTGGTCACTTAACATTTTAAAACAAAACTCTACTGGGAGGCCATCAGGGCTAAGGGGTCTTTCCAAGAGCCAATGTATTTATCGTTTGCTTCACCTCCTCTTGAGATATTGGGGCGTTTAAGCTATCTAGTTGGTCATTAGATAATTTGGGGAGATTAATCTTGTCCCAAAACTTAGTCTGGGTCACTGTCTGAGTAGGTTTGATTTATAAAGATTGGTATAATACTTTGCAAGCTCAGACGCTATGTCTTTAGGGGTTTTCAGGGGCATTATTAGAGGCAAAGGCTTCCCATTGGTGTATAAGGTACATATGATAGTCAGGGGACTTCAGTAAATGTGTCGGGAAATGAAAAACTCACTGGGTTGAGGTGCATTAAAAAGTCTCAGAGATATAGGGACGTGGTCAGAGATGGTAATATTATGAATTGTAGTCTCAGTGATCAGGAGTTCTATGAAAGTCGAGGTTAAGAAGAGGTCTATATGAGAGAGTTTTATGGACTCGCGACGCACATGTGAAATCTCTACCTGTGGGGTTCTGGCTCCTCCAGATATCCTGCACGTCCAAAGAAGAATACAGGGTATCAAAGATATCCAGTGCAAATGTGGATGGTCTAAGTGGTGGAGTCCTTGGAACAGAGTCACTTGGGTCTTTAAATCGATCCAGTGTAGGGTAAGGGGTAAGGTTAAAGTAACCGGCCATAATAAGAGCAGCATCTAAGAAAGGGGCTAAACATTTAGTCATATCTTGCCAAAATTTTGAGTCACGCTTGCTAGGTACATATGCATTGCATAGAGTGTATTGTCTCTCTTGCCACTTAAAACTATTACAAATCTACCTACAGGGTCAGTGATCTTATCTTCTATATGGGATTGAAAGTTTTTGTGAAAGTATAGCTAGACCTCTACTAGAGTTATTATAGGGGGCAAAATCTAATTTCAGTTCATTTTATCAGTTTTTCACAGCCAAGCTAGTTCAGCACTACATATATATCACATTGTGCTCACTTCTGTGGAGTTATGCAGGGACCAGCACTAATTGGCTAAAATGCAAGTTTGTAAAAAGAACTGAGATCGGGGGCAGTCTGCAGAGGCTTAGATACAAATTAATGACAGAGGCAAAACATGTATTTCTATAATATAACAGTGTTGGTTGTGCAAAACTGGGGAAAGGGATTATCTATCTTTTTAAACAATTTTTTTTGGGTAGACTGTCCCTTTAAAAGGGACAGTAAACACCTTGATTTGCAATATATTTTCATTATTTATGTTGCCTCCTTTCATGTAATTTACCTCTGAAACTGAGCTATTTCAAATTTTCAGAACTTTAATGCACCCTGCTGACTTCTCAAGGCTAACCCTGCTACACATATGTTGCCAATTAGATTTATCATAACAACTGCAAAAACATAATTTATGCTTACCTGATAAATTCCTTTCTTCTGTTGTGTGATCAGTCCACGGGTCATCATTACTTCTGGGATATAACTCCTCCCCAACAGGAAATGCAAGAGGATTCACCCAGCAGAGCTGCATATAGCTCCTCCCCTCTACGTCAGTCCCAGTCATTCGACCAAGAATCAACGAGAAAGGAGTAACCAAGGGTGAAGTGGTGACTGGAGTATAATTTAAAAGATATTTACCTGCCTTAAAACAGGGCGGGCCGTGGACTGATCACACAACAGAAGAAAGGAATTTATCAGGTAAGCATAAATTATGTTTTCTTCTGTTATGTGTGATCAGTCCACGGGTCATCATTACTTCTGGGATACCAATACCAAAGCAAAAGTACACGGATGACGGGAGGGATAGGCAGGCTCATTATACAGAAGGAACCACTGCCTGAAGAACCTTTCTCCCAAAAATAGCCTCCGAAGAAGCAAAAGTGTCAAATTTGTAAAATTTGGAAAAAGTATGAAGCGAAGACCAAGTTGCAGCCTTGCAAATCTGTTCAACAGAGGCCTCATTCTTAAAGGCCCAAGTGGAAGCCACAGCTCTAGTGGAGTGAGCTGTAATTCTTTCAGGAGGCTGCTGTCCAGCAGTCTCATAGGCTAAACGTATTATGCTACGAAGCCAAAAAGAGAGAGAGGTAGCAGAAGCTTTTTGACCTCTCCTCTGTCCAGAATAAACGACAAACAGGGAAGAAGTTTGGCGAAAATCTTTAGTTGCCTGCAAGTAGAACTTGAGGGCACGAACTACATCCAGATTGTGTAGAAGACGTTCCTTCTTTGAAGAAGGATTTGGACACAAGGATGGAACAACAATCTCTTGATTGATATTCCTGTTAGTGACTACCTTAGGTAAGAACCCAGGTTTAGTACGCAGAACTACCTTGTCTGAGTGAAAAATCAGATAAGGAGAATCACAATGTAAAGCTGATAACTCAGAGACTCTTCGAGCCGAGGAAATAGCCATTAAAAACAGAACTTTCCAAGATAACAATTTTATATCAATGGAATGAAGGGGTTCAAACGGAACACCCTGTAAAACGTTAAGAACTAAGTTTAAACTCCATGGCGGAGCAACAGCTTTAAACACAGGCTTGATCCTAGCTAAAGCCTGACAAAAGGCCTGGACGTCTGGATTTTCTGACAGACGCCTGTGTAACAAGATGGACAGAGCTGAAATCTGTCCCTTTAATGAACTAGCTGATAAACCCTTTTCTAAACCTTCTTGTAGAAAGGACAATATCCTAGGGATCCTAACCTTACTCCAGGAGTAACGTTTGGATTCGCACCAGTATAGGTATTTACGCCATATTTTATGGTAAATCTTTCTGGTAACAGGCTTCCTAGCCTGTATCAGGGTATCAATAACCGACTCAGAAAAACCACGTTTTGATAAAATCAAGCGTTCAATTTCCAAGCAGTCAGCTTCAGAGAAGTTAGATTTTGATGTTTGAATGGACCCTGTATCAGAAGGTCCTGTCTTAGAGGTAGAGACCAAGGCGGACAGGATGACATGTCCACTAGATCTGCATACCAAGTCCTGCGTGGCCATGCAGGCGCTATTAGAATCACTGATGCTCTCTCCTGTTTGATTTTGGCAATCAATCGAGGAAGCAGCGGGAAGGGTGGAAACACATAAGCCATCCCGAAGTTCCAAGGTGCTGTCAAAGCATCTATCAGAACCGCTCCCGGATCCCTGGATCTGGACCCGTAGTGAGGAAGTTTGGCGTTCTGGCGAGACGCCATGAGATCTATCTCTGGTTTGCCCCAACGTCGAAGTATTTGGGCAAAGACCTCCGGATGAAGTTCCCACTCCCCCGGATGAAAAGTCTGGCGACTCAAAAAATCCGCCTCCCAGTTCTCCACTCCCGGGATGTGGATTGCTGACAGGTGGCAAGAGTGAGACTCTGCCCAGCGAATTATCTTTGATACTTCCATCATTGCTAGGGAGCTTCTTGTCCCTCCCTGATGGTTGATGTAAGCTACAGTCGTGATGTTGTCCGACTGAAACCTGATGAACCCCCGAGTTGTTAATTGGGGCCAAGCCAGAAGGGCATTGAGAACTGCTCTCAATTCCAGAATGTTTATTGGAAGGAGACTCTCCTCCTGATTCCATAGTCCCTGAGCCTTCAGAGAATTCCAGACAGCGCCCCAACCTAGTAGGCTGGCGTCTGTTGTTACAATTGTCCAGTCTGGCCTGCTGAATGGCATCCCCCTGGACAGGTGTGGCCGATAAAGCCACCATAGAAGAGAATTTCTGGTCTCTTGATTCAGATTCAGAGTAGGGGACAAATCTGAGTAATCCCCATTCCACTGACTTAGCATGCACAATTGCAGCAGTCTGAGGTGTAGGCGTGCAAAAGGTACTATGTCCATTGCCGCTACCATTAAGCCGATCACCTCCATGCATTGAGCTACTGACGGGTGTTGAATGGAATGAAGGACACGGCATGCATTTAGAAGCTTTGTTAACCTGTCTTCTGTCAGGTAAATCTTCATTTCTACAGAATCTATAAGAGTCCCCAAGAATGGAACTCTTGTGAGAGGAAAAAGAGAACTCTTCTTTTCGTTCACTTTCCATCCATGCGACCTTAGAAATGCCAGAACTAACTCTGTATGAGACTTGGCAGTTTGAAAGCTTGAAGCTTGTATTAGAATGTCGTCTAGATACGGAGCTACCGAAATCCCTCGCGGTCTTAGTACCGCCAGAAGGGCACCCAGAACCTTTGTGAAGATTCTTGGAGCCGTAGCCAATCCGAATGGAAGAGCTACAAACTGGTAGTGCCTGTCTAAGAAGGCAAACCTTAGGTACCGGTGATGATCTTTGTGAATCGGTATGTGAAGGTAAGCATCTTTTAAATCCACTGTGGTCATGTACTGACCCTTTTGGATCATGGGTAAGATTGTCCGAATAGTTTCCATTTTGAACGATGGAACTCTTAGGAATTTGTTTAGAATCTTTAAATCTAAGATTGGCCTGAAAGTTCCCTCTTTTTTGGGAACCACAAACAGGTTTGAGTAGAACCCTTGTCCTTGTTCCGACCGCGGAACCGGATGGATCACTCCCATTAATAACAGATCTTGTACACAGCGTAGAAACGCTTCTTTCTTTATCTGGTTTGTTGACAACCTTGACAGATGAAATCTCCCTCTTGGGGGAGATAATTTGAAGTCTAGAAGGTATCCCTGAGATATGATCTCTAGCGCCCAGGGATCCTGAACATCTCTTGCCCAGGCCTGGGCGAAGAGAGAAAGTCTGCCCCCCACTAGATCCGGTCCCGGATCGAGGGCTCTCGGTTCATGCTGTCTTTGGGGCAGCAGCAGGTTTCCTGGCCTGCTTGCCCTTGTTCCAGGACTGGTTAGGTTTCCAGCCTTGCCTGTAACGAGCAACAGCTCCCTCCTGTTTTGGTGCAGTGGAGGTTGATGCTGCTCCTGTTTTGAAATTCCGAAAGGGACGAAAATTAGACTGTCTAGCCTTAGCTTTGGCTTTGTCTTGAGGTAGGGCGTGGCCCTTACCTCCTGTAATGTCAGCGATAATTTCTTTCAAACCGGGCCCAAATAAAGACTGCCCCTTGAAAGGTATATTAAGTAATTTGGACTTAGAAGTAACATCAGCTGACCAGGATTTTAGCCACAGCGCCCTACGTGCCTGGATGGCGAATCCTGAGTTCTTAGCCGTAAGTTTGGTTAAATGTACTACGGCCTCCGAAATGAATGAATTAGCTAGTTTAAGGACTCTAAGCCTGTCCGTAATGTCGTCTAGCGTAGATGAACTAAGGTTCTCTTCCAGAGACTCAATCCAAAATGCTGCCGCAGCCGTAATCGGCGCGATACATGCAAGGGGTTGCAATATAAAACCTTGTTGAACAAACATTTTCTTAAGGTAACCCTCTAATTTTTTATCCATTGGATCTGAAAAAGCACAGCTATCCTCCACCGGGATAGTGGTACGCTTAGCTAAAGTAGAAACTGCTCCCTCCACCTTAGGGACCGTTTGCCCTAAGTCCCGAGTGGTGGCGTCTATTGGAAACATCTTTCTAAATATTGGAGGGGGTGAGAACGGCACACCGGGTCTATCCCACTCCTTAGTAACAATTTCAGTTAGTCTCTTAGGTATAGGAAAAACGTCAGTACTCGCCGGTACCGCAAAGTATTTATCCAACCTACACAATTTCTCTGGTATTGCAACGGTGTTACAATCATTGAGAGCTGCTAAAACCTCCCCTAGTAATACACGGAGGTTCTCCAATTTAAATTTAAAATTTGAAATATCTGAATCCAATCTGTTTGGATCAGAACCGTCACCCACAGAATGAAGCTCTCCGTCCTCATGCTCTGCAAGCTGTGACGCAGTATCAGACATGACCCTAGTATTGTCAGCGCACTCTGTTCTCACCCCAGAGTGATCACGCTTGCCTCTTAGTTCTGGTAATTTAGACAAAACTTCAGTCATAACAGTAGCCATATCTTGTAATGTTATCTGTAATGGTCGCCCAGATGTACTAGGCGCCATAATATCACGCACCTCCCGGGCGGGAGATGCAGGTACTGCCGCGTGAGGCGAGTTAGTCGGCATAACTCTCCCCTCGCTGTTTGGTGAAATTTGTTCAAATTGTACAGATTGACTTTTATTTAAAGTAGCATCAATACAGTTAGTACATAAATTTCTATTGGGCTCCACCTTGGCATTGGAACAAATGACACAGATATCTTCCTCTGAGTCAGACATGTTTAACACACTAGCAATAAACTTGCAACTTGGTTATAATCTTTTTTAGCAAAAACGTACTGTGCCTCAAAGAGGTACTAAACGATTAAATGACAGTTGAAATAATGAACTGAAAAACAGTTATAGCATCAAACTTTAAAACAACACAACTTTTAGTAAAGGTTTGTTCCCATTAGTAAAATAACAATAATTAAATTTGACATAAAAAATTACAGAGCAACGTTTTTATTCACAGTCAATATAAAATTCTCACAGCTCTGCTGAGAGAATCTACCTCCCTCCAAAGAAGTTTGAAGACCCCTGAGATCTGTCAGAGATGAACCGGATCATGCAGGAAATATAAGAGTAGCTGACTGGAAATTTTTGATGCGTAGCAAAGAGCGCCAAAAACGGCCCCTCCCTCTCACACACAGCAGTGAAGAGAAACGAAACTGTCACAATTAAAAGCAAACAACTGCCAAGTGGAAAATAATGCCCAAATATTTATTCACTCAGTACCTCAGAAATGTAAACGATTCTACATTCCAGCAAAAACGTTTAACATGATAAATACTTATTAAAAGGATTAGTGACTTTTAACAGAGTAGTTCCGGTGAAATACCATCCCCAGAATACTGAAATGTATACATACATGTCATTATAACGGTATGGCAGGATTTTCTCATCAATTCCATTCAGAAAATAAAAACTGCTACATACCTCAATGCAGATTCATCTGCCCGCTGTCCCCTGATCTGAAGCTTTTACCTCCCTCAGATGGCCGAGAACAGCAATATGATCTTAACTACTCCGGTTAAAATCATAGTAAAAAACTCTGGTAGATTCTTCCTCAAACTCTGCCAGAGAAGTAATAACACGCTCCGGTGCTATTGTAAAATAACAAACTTTTGATTGAAGTCATAAAAACTAAGTATAATCACCATAGTCCTCTCACACATCCTATCTAGTCGTTGGGTGCAAGAGAATGACTGGGACTGACGTAGAGGGGAGGAGCTATATGCAGCTCTGCTGGGTGAATCCTCTTGCATTTCCTGTTGGGGAGGAGTTATATCCCAGAAGTAATGATGACCCGTGGACTGATCACACATAACAGAAGAAACAATGCATTTTATACTAACTAGCCTAGCTTTGTTGTCTGCAGACTAAAGCCCAGAGTGGCTACTCCAAATAAGGCAAATGGTTAGTGGAGTTTGGCTATTAAAAATCAACTGCAGTAAAAAGAATGTTAATTGTTTTAATAAAATTAAAAATGAAGCTGATGTGTTATTCTATAGCAACACAACAGAATGGTCTTGAAATTACACGTTGCTTACTGTCCCTTTAAGTGGTAAAGCCACAATTCAATGTTAGTTGTAATGACACATACAGGGTTAATGTTCAAAGTGCAATAAAAAAAACAAATAGTTTCTTACAGTTGCAATCCACTGATAAATGTCCCAAAGAGGCCCACCATTCCTAGAAACTCCTCCCTGGTCAGGTTTTTCACTACATACTCCTCGGTTACGTTTGATACAGCATACAAACAGGCACCCAGTATAACCAAGAGATCACCAATCAGCATGTTACTGGCTGAAACAAAAGACAGGTTGTTATTTTTATTTTTTAACAAATTAGACAAGGCAGGAACACACACATTATATATATATATATATATATATATATATATATATATATATATATATATTATAATCCCAATTTACTGGATAATAGTAAATAATGATTTAGTAATAAAAAAAACCACGCACATTAAACAACACAAATGCAAAGCTAAAAAGACAAAAAATTACCTAGTGAATAATTTGAAGCACTGATGAGGAAAAATACAAAATAAAACCTTTTAAAAAAAAATAATATATTTTATATATATATATATATATATATATATATATATATATATATATATATATATATATATATATATATATATATATATATATATATATATATATATATATATATATAACATAATTTATGCTTACCTGATAAATTTATTTCTCTTGTAGTGTAGTCAGTCCACGGGTCATCCATTACTTATGGAATATATCTCTTCCTAACAGGAAGCTGCAAGAGGATCACCCAGCAGAGCTTGCTACATAGCTCCTCCCCTCACATGTCATATTCAGTCATTCGACCAAAGCAGACGAGAAAGGAGAAACCATAGGGTGCAGTGGTGACTGGAGTTTAATTAAAATTTAGGTCTGCCTTAAAGACAGGGCGGGCCGTGGACTGACTACACTACAAGAGAAATAAATTTATCAGGTAAGCATAAATTATGTTTTCTCTTGTTAAGTGTAGTCAGTCCACGGGTCATCCATTACTTATGGAATACCAATACCAAAGCTAAAGTACACGGATGAAGGGAGGGACAAGGCAGGAACATTAAACAGAAGGAACCACTGCCTGAAGTACCTTTCTCCCAAAAATAGCCTCCGAAGAAGCAAAAGTGTCAAATTTGTAAAATTTTGAAAAGGTGTGAAGCGAAGACCAAGTCGCAGCCTTGCAAATCTGTTCAACAGAGGCCTCATTTTTAAAGGCCCAGGTGGAAGCCACAGCTCTAGTAGAATGAGCTGTAATCCTTTCAGGAGGCTGCTGTCCAGCAGTCTCATAGGCTAAACGTATTATGCTACGAAGCCAAAAAGAGAGAGAGGTAGCCGAAGCCTTTTGACCTCTTCTCTGTCCAGAGTAAACGACAAACAGGGAAGAAGTTTGACGAAAATCTTTAGTTGCCTGCAAATAGAACTTCAGGGCACGGACTACGTCCAAATTATGCAAAAGTCGTTCCTTCTTTGAAGAAGGGTTAGGACACAGTGATGGAACAACATTCTCTTGATTGATATTCCTGTTAGTAACTACCTTAGGTAAGAACCCAGGTTTAGTACGCAGAACTACCTTGTCTGAATGAAAAATCAGATGAGGAGAATCACAATGTAAGGCAGATAACTCAGAGACTCTTCGAGCCGAGGAAATAGCCATCAAAAACAAAACATTCCAGGATAACAGCTTGATATCAATGGAATGAAGGGGTTCAAATGGAACGCCTTGAAGAACATTAAGAACTAAGTTTAAGCTCCACGGCGGAGCAACAGTCTTAAACACAGGCTTAATCCTAGTTAAAGCCTGACAAAAAACCTGAACGTCTGGAACTTCTGCCAGACGTTTGTGTAGAAGAATAGACAGAGCAGAAATCTGTCCCTTTAACGAACTAGCAGATAAGCCCTTTTCTAAACCCTATTGTAGAAAGGACAATATCCTAGGAATCCTAACCTTACTCCATGAGTAACTCTTGGATTCGCACCAATATAAATATTTACGTCATATCTTATGGTAAATTTTTCTGGTAACAGGCTTCCTAGCCTGTATTAAGGTATCAATAACCGACTCCGAGAAGCCACGCTTTGATAGAATCAAGCGTTCAATCTCCATGCAGTCAGCCTCAGAGAAATTAGATTTGGATGTTTGAAAGGACCCTGAATTAGAAGGTCCTGTCTCAGAGGTAGAGACCACGGTGGACAGGACGACATGTCCACTAGGTCTGCATACCAGGTCCTGCGTGGCCACGCAGGCGCTATCAGAATCACCGAAGCTCTCTCCTGTTTGATCTTGGCAATCAAACGAGGAAGCATCGGGAATGGTGGAAACACATAAGCCATGTTGAAGACCCAAGGGGCTGTCAGAGCATCTATCAGCACCGCTCCCGGGTCCCTGGACCTGGATCCGTAACAAGGAAGCTTGGCGTTCTGGCGAGACGCCATGAGATCCAGATCTGGTTTGCCCCAACGAAGAATCAGTTGAGCAAAGACCTCCGGATGAAGTTCCCACTCCCCCGGATGAAAAGTCTGGCGACTTAGAAAATCCGCCTCCCAGTTCTCTACGCCTGGGATGTAAATCGCTGACAGGTGGCAAGAGTGAGACTCTGCCCAGCGAATTATCTTTGAGACTTCCAACATCGCTAGGGAACTTCTGGTTCCCCCTTGATGGTTGATGTAAGCCACAGTCGTGATGTTGTCCGACTGAAATCTGATGAACCTCAGAGTTGCTGAGGCCAAGCTAGGAGAGCATTGAATATTGCTCTTAATTCCAGAATATTTATTGGGAGGAGTTTCTCCTCCTGAGTCCATAATCCCTGAGCTTTCAGGGAGTTCCAGACTGCGCCCCAGCCTAGAAGGCTGGCGTCTGTTGTTACAATCGTCCAATCTGGCCTGCGAAAGGTCATCCCCTTGGACAGATGTGGCCGAGAGAGCCACCATAGAAGAGAATCTCTGGTCTCTTGATCCAGACTTAGTAGGGGGGACAAATCTGAGTAATCCCCGTTCCACTGACTTAGCATGCACAATTGCAGCGGTCTGAGATGCAGGCGTGCAAATGGTACTATGTCCATTGCCGCTACCATTAAGCCGATTACTTCCATGCACTGAGCTACTGACGGGTGTGGAATGGAATGAAGGACACAGCAAGCATTTAGAAGTTTTGATAACCTGGCCTCTGTCAGGTAAATTTTCATCTCTACAGAATCTATAAGAGTCCCTAGAAAGGGAACTCTTGTAAGTGGTAATAGAGAACTCTTTTCCACGTTCACCTTCCACCCATGCGACCTCAGAAATGCCAGAACTATCTCTGTATGAGACTTGGCAGTTTGAAAACTTGACGCTTGTATCAGAATGTCGTCTAGGTACGGAGTCACCGCTATGCCTCGCGGTCTTAGTACCGCCAGAAGTGAGCCCAGAACTTTTGTAAAGATTCTTGGAGCCGTAGCTAATCCGAAGGGAAGAGCTACAAACTGGTAATGCCTGTCTAGGAAAGCAAATCTTAGGTACCGATAATGATCCTTGTGAATCGGTATGTGAAGGTAGGCATCCTTTAAATCCACTGTGGTCATGTACTGACCCTCTTGGATCATGGGAAGGATGGTTCGAATAGTTTCCATTTTGAATGATGGAACTCTTAGAAATTTGTTTAGGATTTTTAAGTCCAAGATTGGTCTGAAGGTTCCCTCTTTCTTGGGAACCACAAATAGATTTGAATAGAATCCCCGCCCGTGTTCCGTCCGCGAAACTGGGTGGATCACCCCCATTAGTAAAAGGTCTTGTACACAGCGTAGAAACGCCTCTTTCTTTATTTGGTTTGCTGATAACCTTGAAAGATGAAATCTCCCTCGTGGAGGAGGAGAAGTTTTGAAGTCCAGGAGATATCCCTGAGATATGATCTCCAACGCCCAGGGATCCTGGACATCTCTTGCCCAAGCCTGGGCGAAGAGAGAAAGTCTGCCCCCCACTAGATCCGTTTCCGGATAGGGGGCCCTCTCTTCATGCTGTCTTGGGGGCAGCAGCAGGTTTCTTGGCCTGCTTGCCCTTGTTCCAGGACTGGTTAACTTTCCAGCCCTGCCTGTAAGGAGCAACAGCTCCTTCCTGTTTTGGAGCGGAGGAAGTTGATGCTGCTCCAGCCTTGAAGTTACGAAAGGCACGAAAATTAGACTGTTTGGCCTTTGATTTGGCCCTGTCCTGAGGTAGAGCATGGCCCTTACCTCCCGTAATGTCAGCTATAATTTCTTTCAAGCCGGGCCCGAATAAGGTCTGCCCTTTGAAAGGAATATTAAGCAATTTAGATTTAGAAGTCACGTCAGCTGACCAGGATTTAAGCCATAGCGCTCTGCGCGCTTGGATGGCGAATCCGGAGTTCTTAGCCGTAAGTTTGGTTAAATGTACGACGGCATCAGAAACAAATGCGTTAGCTAGCTTAAGTGCTTTAAGCTTGTTCATAATTTCATCCAATGGGGTTGTGCGAATGGCCTCTTCCAGAGACTCAAACCAGAATGCCGCCGCAGCAGTGACAGGCGCAATGCATGCAAGGGGCTGTAAGATAAAACCTTGTTGAACAAACATTTTCTTAAGGTAACCCTCTAATTTCTTATCCATTGGATCTGAAAAGGCACAACTATCCTCCACCGGGATAGTGGTACGCTTAGCTAAAGTAGAAACTGCTCCCTCCTCCTTAGGGACCGTCTGCCATAAGTCTCATGTGGTGGCGTCTATAGGAAACATTTTCCTAAATATGGGAGGAGGGGAAAAGGGCACACCAGGTCTATCCCACTCCTTCCTAATAATCTCTGTAAGCCTTTTAGGTAACACGTCAGTACACACCGGTACCGCATAGTATCTATCCAACCTACATAATTTTTCTGGAATTGCAACCGTGTTACAATCATTCAGAGCCGCTAATACCTCCCCTAGCAATATGCGGAGGTTCTCAAGCTTAAATTTAAAATTAGAAATCTCTGAATCCAGTCTCCCTGGATCAGATCCGTCACCCACAGAATGAAGCTCTCCGTCTTCACGTTCTGCAAACTGTGACGCAGTATCTGACATGGCTCTCACCTCATCCGCGCGCTCTGTCCTTAACCCAGAGCTATCGCGCTTGCCTCTTAATTCTGGCAATTTAGATAATACTTCTGTCATAACAGTAGCCATGTCTTGCAAAGTGATTTGTAAGGGCCTCCCTGATGTACTTGGCGCCACAAAATCACGCACCTCCTGAGCGGGAGGCGAAGGTACTGATACGTGAGGAGAGTTAGTCGGCATAACTTCCCCCTCGTTGTCTGGTGATAATTTATTTACATGTAAAGATTGACTTTTATTTAAAGTAGCATCAATGCAATTAGTACATAAATTTCTATTGGGCTCCACATTGGCCTTTAAACATAGTGAACAAAGAGATTCATCTGTGTCAGACATGTTTAAACAGACTAGCAATGAGACTAGCAAGCTTGGAAATACTTTTCTAAATAAATTTACAAGCAATATAAAAAACGCTACTGTGCCTTTAAGAAGCACAAAAAGCTGTCACAGTTGAAATAACAATGAACCAAAATAGTTATAGCAACCAATTTTTCACAGTAAATGTATTAAGTTAGCAAAGGATTGCACCCACCAGCAAATGGATGATTAACCCCTTAATACCCAAAAACGGATTAACAATTTAATAATTAACGTTTTTATCACAGTCAAACACACTGTCACAGGTCTGCTGTGACTGATTACCTCCCTCAAAATGAATTTTGAAGACCCCTGAGCTCTCTAGAGACGATCTGGATCATGGAGGATGAAGTAGACAGATTGTGACTGAATTTTTACTGCGCAAAAAAGCGCTAAAATAGGCCCCTCCCACTCATATTACAACAGTGGGGAAGCTCAGAAAACTGTTTCTATGCAGAAAACAAAGATGGCCATGTGGTAAAAATCATGTCCCAATAAGTTTTATCAACAAGTACCTCAGAAAAAACGATTAACATGCCAGTAAACGTTTTAAACATACATTTGAAAAGTTATGAATTGTTATTAATAAGCCTGCTACCAGTCGCTTTTACTGCAGTTAAGGCTCATACATTATTTCAATATTAACAGTATTTTCAGAGTCAATTCCATTCCTTAGAAAAATACATTCAGTGTACACACACTCATCAGCCTAATACCAGTCGCTATCACTGCATTTAAGGCTGAACTTACTTTACATTGGTATCAGCAGTATTTTCTCAGTCAATTCCATTCCTCAGAAAAATAATTACTGCACATACCTCATTTGCAGGGGGGCCCTGCATGCTATTCCCCTTCTCTGAAGTTACCTCACTCCTCAGATGAGAACAGCCAGTGGATCTTAGTTACGTCTGCTAAGATCATAGAAAACGCAGGCAGATTCTTCTTCTAATGCTGCCTGAGAATAAACAGCACACTCCGGTGCCATTTAAAATGACAAACTTTTGATTGTAGAAATAAACTAAGTTAAAAAACACCACAGACCTCTCACAGCGACCTATCTAGTTAGGCTGCAAGAGAATGACTGAATATGACATGTGAGGGGAGGAGCTATGTAGCAAGCTCTGCTGGGTGATCCTCTTGCAGCTTCCTGTTAGGAAGAGATATATTCCATAAGTAATGGATGACCCGTGGACTGACTACACTTAACAAGAGAAATATATATATATATATATATATATATATATATATATATATATATATATATATATATATATATATATATATATATATATAATAAATTACTTAGAAGCTCCCAATTTATCAGTTTATGAGATTAGCCTGGGACAGCCACTGAAAGGGGCTGATAGCAGAACCCCCCCTCCCCTGCATAGGCATAGACCCATTATACAAACAGAAGCAATTTGAAGTCTGTATACATATAAAACTTTGGGGCTTGGTTAGTTAGGAGCCTGAGAAGCACCACAATGTTATTTAAAAATAAGAAAAACTATAGATTTATATAAATACACCCCCAGATGAGCTATATAAATGAATCATTTACAAAACATTTGTGCAAAGAAAAATCTAGTGTACAACATCCCTTTAAGAAATATTCAAGTTAAAATTCAGAAAAAAAGGTTCATTGCTATAATATATTACAGTAAAAACAAATCTATGCGCATAAATTCTTAGATCTACAAGCTCCCGTTTTTGTTGTTGTTTTTTTTTTGTTTTGTTTTGTTTTTTAAATATACCAATGCCCTTGTATACAAAAAGAACATGTGCAAATCAGGAGTATGCAGAACTCTTCTATAGCAGAGTTCCCAACAATCCTGTATTCGGTGAGCTCTGTTAAACGTGCTGCATTCCCAGTTTGCCCAAGTAAGACCAGGGGCCACCAAAATCACAGCCATATGAGTGGTTTCCCCAGCTCCTAGCTGCCAAGCCCAGCTATGCCCCACCCCTAAGCTTCCAGCTGAAGACAAATTAGCTAAACAGAATGATACAGAAACAGCTGGTTCTGAATAAACCTCTAATGCACAAAGCAATTTCTTAAAGAAAGATTTGGGAAACACCTGGTTAGCGATATCTTAACATTCCATGAGCACTTCCCAGAGTTCAACCAACAAACAATACCAAACTGGACAATTCGTTACCTGTGCCTGCCTCTCTTCCAGCCAATATGTCAGCGCCAACCATAGCCCCAACTCCCAACAGAGAAACCACAACAGCAATGTAATGGATCAATCTGAATCTCGAGCGAAGAATAAACCAAGAAAGAGCCATCAATACAGGGATTCCAACACAGTCCAGAAGCTACACAATGGGCCAAAAAGATAAAGAATCAGGTTATGGCAGGTGTAAAATAAAACTGTGAAGGTGTTATTGGAGGAGAATAAAGCAGCCGCTTCCAAAACATAAAAATTATTTTGATCAATGATGAAAATACTGATGTGGTGTATTTTTATCCATCGCAAAGTAGCAGTCTTTCATTACAATGTTGTAATGTTATGTGCTACATAGGAAGTCAAGTTTATTTCAAGGTTATCTAGTTGCCACACAGACAATTTGTACTGGATAAAAACCGAAATTTATGCTTACCTGATAAATGTATTTCTTTCTTGACACGGTGAGTCCACAGATCATCTCATTAATATTGGGAATATCACTCCTGCCCAGCAGGAGGCGGCAAAGAGCACCACAGCAAAGCTGTTCAATATCACCTCCCTTCCCTCCAACCCCAGTCATTCGACCGAAGTAAAGGAGAGAAAGGAAGCAACAAGGTGCAGAGGTGCCTGAGGTTTATAATATAACAAAAAAACCTGTCTTAAAAACAGGGCGGGTCGTGGATTCACTGTGTCAAGAAATAAATCAATTTATCAGGTAAGCATAAATTTTGTTTTCTTTCTAATGACAGTGACTCCACGGATCATCTAATTACTATTGGGAATAAATACCCAAGCTAGAGGACACAGATGAGGGACAAGACAGGGAACCTAAACAGAAGGCACCACTGCTTGAAGAATCTTTCTCCCAAAAGACGCCTCAGCCGAGGCAAAGGTATCAAATTTATAGAATTTAGAAAAAGTGTGAAGAGAGGACCAAGTTGCAGCCTTGCAAATCTGTTCCACAGAAGCTTCATTTTTGAATGCCTAGGAAGAAGAAACAGCCCTCGTAGAATGAGCCGTAAATCTCTCAGGAAGCTACTGTCCAGCAGTTTCATAAGCCAAGCGAATGATACTCTTCAGCCACAAAGAAAGAGAAGTAGCCGAAGCTTTCTGCCCCTTACGTTTCCCAGAGAAAACCACAAACAGAGCAGAAGACTGACGAAAATCCTTAGTCGCCTGTAAAAAAGAATTTCAATGCACACACCACGTCTAGGTTGTGCAGCAGACATTCCTTATGAGAAGAAGGATTAGGACATAAATAAGGAACAACAAACTCCTGATTAATGTTCCGATCTGAAACCTTAACTTAGTACGCAAAACTACCTTATCCGAATGAAAAATAAGGTAAGGAGACTCATACTGTAAAGCCGAGAGCTCTGAAACTCTACGAGCAGATGAAATAGCAACAAGAAACAAAACCTTCCAAGATAATTTAATATCTAAGTAATGCATAGGCTCAAACGGAGCCTGCTGAAGAACCTTAAGAACAAGGTTAAGACTCCAGGGATGAGTAACCGGTTTAAACACAGGCCTGATTCTGACCAAGGCCTGACAAAACGATTGCACGCCTGGTACATCCGCCAGACGTTTATGTAACAAAAATAGACAAGGCAAATATATGACCCTTTAAGGAACTTGCCGATAAACCCTTCTC
The DNA here is from genome assembly GCF_027579735.1 of Bombina bombina. Classification (NCBI taxonomy): domain Eukaryota; kingdom Metazoa; phylum Chordata; class Amphibia; order Anura; family Bombinatoridae; genus Bombina; species Bombina bombina. Next base: position 1,154,027,844 of record NC_069501.1, on the reverse strand, counting down.
CAAACCATCTTGGAGAAAGGACAAAATTCTAGGAATACGAACTCTACTCCAAGAGTAGCCTCTGGATTCACACCAATACAGATATTTACGCCATATCTTATAGTAAATTTTCCTGGTAACAGGCCTACGCGCCTGAATCATGGTCTCAATGACCGACTCAGAAAACCCACGCTTAGATACAATTAAGCGTTCAATCTCCAAGCAGTCAGCTTCAGAGAAACTAGATTTGGGTAGAAGATCCTTCCTTAGTGGAAGACTCCAAGAAGGGAGAGATGACATCTCCACTAGATCCGTGTACCAGATCCTGCAAGGCCATGCCGATGCATTGAGGATCACCGACGCCCTCTCCTGTTTGATTCGAGCAATGACCCGAGGAAGGAGAGAGATGGAGGAAATAGATATGCGAGACGGAAATTCCAAGGGACCGCCAGAGCATCTATCAGTACAGCCTGAGGATCCCTCGATCTCGACACGTATCTTGGGAGCTTGGCATTCTGCCGAAATGCCATGAGATCCAGTTCCGGCTGTCCCCATTTGAGAATCAAGCTGGAAACACTTCCGAATGGAGTTCCCACTCCCCCGGGTGAAAAGTTTGTCCGCTTCCCAGTTGTCCACCCCTGGAATGTGGATCGCAGACAGACAGCACTTGTGGGTCTCCGCCCACTGAATTATCTTGGCAACTTCTGTCATGGCCAAGGAACTCAGAGTTCCCCCCTGATGGTTGATGTAAGCCACTGAAGTTATATTGTCCGACTGGAACCTGATAAACTGGGCCGAGGCTAACTGAGGCCAGGCCTGAAGAGCATTGAAGATTGCTCTTGGCTCCAGAATGTTTATGGGTAGAACAGACTCCTTCCAAGTCCATGTCTCCTGAGCCTTTAGAGAGCCTCAGACTGCTCCCCATCCCAGTAGGCTGGCATCCGTTGTCACAATCACCCAGGTGGGTCTGCGGAAGCAGGTTCCCTGGGAGAGATGTTCCCGAGACAACCACTAAAGAAGAGAATCCCTTGTCTCCTGATCCAGATGTAAATCGAGGAGAGAGATCCGCATAATCTCCGTTCCACTGCCCGAGCATGCATAACTGCAGAGGTCTGAGGTGGAAACGGGCGAACGCAATGATGTCCATGGCAGCTACCATCAGACCGATTACCTCCATACATTGAGCCACTGATGGCCGAGGAGAGGACTGAAGCGCCATACAAGAATCGAAAATCTTTGATTTCCTGACTTCTGATTTCATAGATAAGGAATCTATTATAGTTCCCAAGAACACTACCCTTGTAGCTGGAGTTAAGGAACTCTTTTCCAAATTCACCTTCCATCCGTGAGATCGTAGTAAGGATAACAACATCTCTGTGTGGGTTTTTGCTTGCTGAAAAGTTGGTGCCTGAACCAGAATGTCGTCCAGATAAGGCGCCACTGCAATGCCCCGCAACCGGAGCACCACCAACAGGGATCCCAGAACCTTTGAAAAAATTCTGGGAGCTGTGGCAAGACCGAATGGAAGAGCCACAAACTGGAAGTGTTTGTCTAGAAATGCAAACCTCAGAAACTTGTGATGATCCCTGTGGATGGGAACATGCAGGTACGCGTCCTTTAAATCTACCGTTGTCATAAATTGACCCTCTTGAACCAAGGGAAGAATGGAACAAATAGTTTCCATCTTGAAGGAAGGTACTCTGAGGAATTTGTTTAGACTTTTGAGATCTAAAATTGGTATGAAAGTTCCATCTTTCTTGGGAACCACAAACAGATTGGAGTAAAATCCTAGACCCTGTTCCTGCATTGGAAGAGGAACTATAACCCCCAGGTCGGAAAGGTCCCGAACACAATGTAAGAATGCCTCTCTTTTTATCTGGTCTACAGATAATCTTGAGTAGAAACCTGCCCCTGGGAGGAAAGGTATTGAACTCTAGTTTGTATCCCTGGGACATGATGTCCACCGCCCAGGGATCCGGAACATCCCGAACCAAAGCCTGAGCAAAGAAAGTCAGTCTGCCCCCAACAAGATCCGGTCCCGGATCGGGGGCAGTTCCTTCATGCTGACTTTGAGTCAATTGCGGGCTTCTTAAGATTGCTTTCCCTTGTTCTAAGACTGGTTGGGCCCCCAGGAAGGCTTGGACTGTTCCTGCTTGGTAGAGGGAGAGGGGGGCTTACCCTTGAAGTTTCAAAAGGAACGAAAATTACTCTGACGTCCCTTCTGCTTATTCCTCTTATCCTGAGGGAGGAAATGACCCTTTTCTCCCGTAATGTCAGAAATAATTTCCGCCAATCCCGGCCCAAACAAGGTCTTACCCTTGTAAGGAATCACCAGAAGCTTAGATTTAGATGACACATCTGCAGACCAGGATTTTAACCATAAAGCTCTGTGAGCCAGTACGGGAAAACCCTGCTTAATAACTTGTAGGGAAGCATCCGTAATAAAGGAATAGGCTAACTAAAGGGCCTTGATCCTATCCTGGATCTCTTCAAGGGGAGTGTCTGTCCTAATAGAATCAGACAACGCATCAAACCAGTATGCTGCCGCACTAGTGACGGTAGCAATACACACCGCAGGTTGCCATTGTAAACCCTGGTGTACATACATCTTTTTGAGCAACCCCTCTCAAAAAGATGTATGGAACAACTATCCTCTATGGGAATAATGGTCCTCTTAGCTAAAGTGGAGATTGCCCCTTCTACCTTAGGGACCGTCTGCCAAGATTCCTTGATAGAGTCTGCTATAGGAAACATCTTCTTAAAAATAGGGGATGGAGAAAAAGGGATACCCGGTCTCTCTCTTATTCCCTAGCAATAATCTCTGTAGCTCGGTATGGTACAGGAAAAACCTCCACCATGGAAGGTACATCAAAATATTTGTTAAGTTTACTAGACTTCTTAGGATTAACTACAAAAGTAGTGTTGGAGTCATCCACGGTAGCCAAAACCTCCTTAAGTAACAAACGGAGGTGTTCCAGCTTAAACCTGAAGGATACAACTTCAGTATCAGAAGAAGGAATTACACTGTCTGAGTCTGAGTTTTCACCCTCAGATGCTACCAAAGTATCCTCCTCCTCATATTTCTGGGAGGGAACATTCGAGATAGCCACGACTGTGTCAGAAACCTTACTCACTGATTCTTTACACTTCCTCTTGCATTTTCCTTGCAGCATGGGACAACGCATCAGATACCGCAGAGGACATGTGACAAGCAATGTCATGCAACGTAACTCCCGGAGTAAGAGAGGAAGCGCAGGGCACTGCATGTGTGGACAATAAATTTTGGGACACTTGAGGAGAAAGCTGCAGAATATCTTGAGCATTGTCAGAAGACTCCTGAACAGCATCCGCCTTAGACAATATTGGCTCAAAAATTTTTTTTTTATCCCTGTAATGTAAAGTTCTCTCAATACATGAGGAACCAAAAGGGATTGGTGGTTCCACGTTAGCATCAAAACATAAAGAACATGTAACATCCTGCAGGGCCTCTTGGTCCATCTTTATTCACAAATAAACCAAACAGATAAACTGATATATTATTTAGAAATTACCCCACAAAAAAAAAAAAAAAAAAAGTTACTGTTCCTTTAAATTTTAAAACGAAAGTTCTTTATTTTTCTGCAAGAAAATAATAAACAGTCATGCAAAACACTACAGACAACCTCTACACCTCAGCTTTATCCTTGCTGAGGTGCTTACCTGCCTTACTGATAACGGAGTGAAAGTTCAATTAGATAATCCGGACTCAACCTCTCTATACTGAAAATGCAGTCCGGTAACCGTAGCACTGTCTTTCAACTGCAACGAAGCTATCTCCGCTCCGGAACACAGGAAGAGTATAAGGAAAAAGGCACGCAAAAGAAATTGCCGCCTCAGCTAACCCCGCCCATCGTGGGCTTTACAAAATTAACCTCCCGGTCAGCTAAATGTATTCTATTCTCGGGAGTAAAATAACAATAAAAACACCAACTATTGAGCCATAAGTCTCCTTGTCCCCAGTGCCTGCTAATACTGCCAATAATATAATGATCCCCCTAGCAATAGAATGTCTCTTGTCCCATAAACATATTTTAAAGTGCCATCTTTCTTGCTGTATATGCGTTTTCAGAAAAAAATAAAGTCAGCACTTATCTTAGACTTCTGCCAGGCAGCAAAGAAGCTCACTAGGTTTGAGAGGCCATTTCTCTCACATGGACCTGTGGAAGAAAACAAAGACTGAGTAATCTTTCTCAGGCTTGCAAAGTTAGGGCAGCATTAAATACATGGGAGGCGCAGTGAGGATTGTACCCCACAAGTTCCCATTGCTTAAAAGCCACCACTGCTCTACTGAAGAGACTGATATGGATTACGGCTACACCCTAGGACAAAGCAGAACAATCTTGAACTGCTTAAAAACAATAAAATCTTGCTAGAAGAATCTTCTTTCAAACACCTAAACTTTACCACTTCCTTGCTCTAACGTAGGCAAAGAGAATGACTGGCGTTAGAGGGAAGGGAGGTGATATTTAACAGCTTTGCTGTGGTGCTCTTTGCAGCCTCCTGCTGGTCAGGAGTGATATTCCCAATAGTAATTAGATGATCTATGGACTCACTGTGTCATTAGAAAGAAACAGATACTGCACAGAAAGCAATAGCAAAGAAATGGTCTAGTTATAGTACATTTTACATCACACCTTGAGATTGCTATATTAAATGTTTAGTTAAGCTTAGTAAAACAACTTGGTAATATATTTTAATTTAATTTTTTTGTCCCTTTAGCTCTGAAAATTGTGAATTTTATAATTCTCAGAACTGGAAATGCATTGTGGTGACTTCCCAAGGCTAACCCCACCACATATCTGTCCCTAATTGGCTTCAGCAGTTTAACTATAAAACAATGTACTTTATAGTAACATTATGATCAGGACGAGCCTTATCAGCTGCAGACTCTATAGCAACACAACAGAATGCAATTACAAGGTGTTTAGCGTATACATATTTATTATGTACTTTTCAGTAGTGTCACATTAGTTATGTGTGCAGATATCACAAGAGAGATAGATGATCTTGCTGCTGAAATTTCAGTTACACGTTTCAGTTCCAATCAAGGCAGTTAGTTTGTGAGGACAAACACAGTAAAGGGGCAATTTACTTGGTTAAGTCACTATTGCTGATGATCGGCTCTCTGGCCTTTTCCACTCGGGACAAGCAGTTCTCTGCAGCTCCTGAGTTGTGCTTTATCTTTGTGTTTAACACATATGAAGAAGTTAAAACACATAGACCTACAGGGTCAATAGCTTTAAAATAAAATGAATCAGAGCATGTAATTTTTGCACTATAGTGGCACTTTAAAATGAATGAAAGGCCAGGTGACAAAAAAAAACAAAAAAACAGTAAAAATAAAAAAGCGTAAGTTACCAGCACAACTGCAGCTTAAAGGGACATGCAACTCACATATTTTCTTTCAGGATTTAAAAAGAACATATAATTTTAAACAACTTTCCATTTTACTTCAATTATCTAATTTGCTTCATTCTCTTGATATGCTTTGTTGAAAAGCATATCAAAATAGACCCAGTAGCTGCTGATTGGTGGCTGCACATAGATGCCTCATGTGATTGGTTCACACATGGGCATTGCTATTTCTTCAACAAAAGGATACCTAAAGAATGAAGCAAATTATATAATAGAAGTAAATTTGAATGTTGTTTAAATTTGTATGCTCTATCTGAATCATGAAAGAACATTTTTGGGTTTCATGTCCCTTTAAAACTACTTTACATTTGCTATTTTTTTGGCAGAGAGTATAGCTCAGGACAGACTGATGCCACTCAATCCAGTTAAAAATGACTCACCTGCACACTAGTAATGGATGTATACTGGTAAGCTTTAACTATGGCATAGTTTGCTTCCACATCGGCAATTCCCAGGAATATGTATTTCCACCATTTTTTTTTTAAGATATATATTAGACCATTTTCTCCTGGGAAAAAAAGACAAATGTAACATTGTGATTTAAAAAACAAAAAAAAACTATCCTCTTGCTGTCAGATGTGGGGGCTGACTCCAAACCTTGCAAATCAGGTTTTACAACAACAGTTTTAGTAGATAAGTGGTGGAGTTTGCTTATTGAAACACAACAGCAGTAAATAGGATGTCAATGCATTCTAAACATTTTCACACTCACCTAGTATGTTAATTTATTGCAGGACTGCAGAAAAATCTTGTAATTACAAGGTTGCTTTAGGTTTCCTTTTAAAGTGTATCTTCCAAAATCTGTCTATTTACTTATAATTTTGTAAGTAATTCTACTAAACAAAATTAAAATTATGGGGTGAAGTACTGTATGTTAAAATCTTTGCAAAGCAGAAAGAAAGAAAAAAAATGGTTGACGAGAAAGAGAATTGATAACTGCTTACCTGTTCTAAATGCCAGCCATGTCGTGTACACCAAAAATAGCAGACAGTAGTTAATAAAGCTTTGTAGCATTGGAGTGTCCACCTTATAGACATCTGCTAGGTATTGGCTGGTCACTGCAGTGCCACAGATAAAGAGAGAGAGCACCTGGCCGAGAGCAAGAGTCTTCAAAACATACCTGGGAAACAAGGAGACAACTGATTATAGACCACAACTTTTTAAGAGAATAAAAGGGACAGTTAACACCTGCTAGCTGATATGTTAATGTCTGCTAGCTGATATGTTTTATAGCAAGGAAAGTCTAAACATTTTTAAAACAAATTAACATCTTGTTTGCTGCAAATGTTTTTCAAAAGCCAAACTCCATTCACCACATTTGGAAAAGCCAATCCAGAGATAAGTCTGCAGTTGACAAGGCTAGCCACATCCACACTATGGTAGTATAAAATGCATCGTTTTACATTTCTTATCGGTTAAAGCCAATTTGGGACAGATATGCAGCAGGGTTATCTTTTAAACATCTGCAGTGTGCATTTCCATTTCCGAGAATTAGAAAAGCCACAATTTTCTGAGCTACATTACTGGAAAAAGGCAAAAAAAAATTTTTTTTATTACACATAACTAAGCATAGTATACTCAAATTTCAAGGTGTTTACTTTTACAATTAAGCAATCTAATCCATTAGAGCCAGCAATTTCTGTATTACTGACTAGTGCCTCTGATTAGATCAGTGGCAGTTTCTACTCAGGATCAGTAGTGCTCTGCATGAGCCCGGGCAGTACTTTAGATATGTGTTTAACCGATTTGTGGGGGTTAAACACATAGCTTTGCAGCACTGCTAATGATAAAATTTACACCCTCTAACGAATTAGACCATTTTATTACTATAATGGCCCTTTAAAAATTAAAGGGACAATATACTCCAAAATGTTTATTATTTAAAAATATAGATAATCCCGTTAATTACCCATTCCCCAGTTTTGCCCTGCCAACATGGTTATATTAATTAATATACTTTTTACCTCTGTGATTACCTTGTATCTACGCCTCTTTTGCCAGCCCCCTGATCACATGACTATTTATTTATTTATTATCTACTGACTTACATTTTAGCCAATTAGCGCTGTGTCCTGCAAAACTCCATGGAAGAGAGCTTAATGTTATCTATATGGTACACACGAATTAGCAGTCTCTTCTTGTGAAAAGCTAATAATAAAAAGTATGTGATAAAAGACTGTCTGTAGTGGCTTAGAAACAGGCAGAAATTTAGAGGCTTAAATGTTCTAAAGTATATTAATATAACTTTGGTTGTGCAAAGCTGGGGAATGGTTAGTAAAGGTGTTATCTATATTTAAAAAAAATTAAAATGTTGGTGTAGACTGTCCCTTTTTAACCCCTTAACAACCAAGGATGTGTCAGGCACGTCCTACAAAAAGTGTCAGTTAAGGACCAAGGATGTGCCCGACACATCCTCTGGGGTTTCAAGAGGTGGAAGCGATCGTGATCGCTTCCAGCCGCTTTCAAGGTATTTCAGTGATGCCGATAGTGAGGCATCACTGCAATACCCTTTTTTACCGACCGATGCAGAGAGAGCCACTCTGTATCGGCCAGCGATGGTGCCGATCATTGGTGGGTGGGAGCCATTGCAGGGAGACGGCCCATCGCTTGCCGCTTCCTGTGTCCCTCAATTGTGCGGGAGTGCGCATGCTACATTGACATTCAATCAAATGTATAGGAAGGAGGGAGAGGGAAATAAATGTTGAAAGGGAAAGGGTTCTGGGAGGGGGGCAGCTATTAAAATATTAAAAATAATTCAGTAGGCCATATTGGATTGCAGCGCTTCTGACTGCAAGCACAATCCAATACCGGACCATCCAGCTGCAGAAAAAGAGAAATCTGTAAGAGCCTCATCTGCCTAGCACACCGATTCTCACAGAAGGCTGCTCAAGTCCACTGGGGAAAACAGAGCCCCTGGGAGGGCTTGTGGAGCTGTCAGCACCGGATCAACAGGAGGGGGTTAGTGAGAATAAGAGAGAGTGACTAACAGCGATCCTGATAGGGAGCTAATCCTCGCATCTGAATAAAAGACTCTCTGACATTCAAGAATCTAAAAGGGTACTTTATAAGCTGGGAAGTACCAGGAGTTATATAGCGTGTCTAGATCCTAGCAGAAAGCTACTACAAAGCAGTTGTAAACAGGTATCAAATGTATCCTAGAAAGCCCTGCACAAATAAGCACAGATCCAAGTAGCCCTATAACTATAAACATACCCCCACAACCGGACAATCAAATAATGGAGGCAAATATTCCAGGAGTACACACGCAAACCATATCTCTTAACTGTTAAAAGCTATAAAAGCATGGGCATCCCCCACTACCCCCATATGAAAGTAGATAAATATTTTAAAGGTCTCAACCACCCAGGCTATTCCTATCATGGCTGGCAAACATAAACCGGCAGACAGGAGGCAGAAGCATGCCTCAGACATACAGCCGGACCCTCCCTCTCGTGCTGCACGAGAAACTGAACACGATTCACCACAGGGTCTAATACAAGATTTGAAAGCCTTTTTCTTGCCCAAAATGGAAGAGCTCCAGGCGGGTATAGACACTCAATACCGAAATCAGACAATATTCTACAAGGCTGCAACATGCAGAGCAATGGATATCGGATGTGGAGGACACACAAACATCCACCATCACCATACGGAGACTAGAACGCCATAATGTGGCGCTACAAGTCAAGTTGGACGATCTTGAAAATCATTCTCGCTGCAACAATCTTAGGATTGTAGGAGTCCCAGAAGCAGTCAAAAACAAGGACTTACTGGAGTTCACCGCTTACACCTTGCCTAAACTCCTGCAAATGGATCAGGACACGATGCCTTTGGACGTGGAGAGGGCACACAGAATAGGGATAGAATCTCTACCTGCCAAGCCAAATCAGAGGCCGAGACAAGTAATTTTCAAGCTGCTTAGATATCAAGAGAAGATGGCGGTCTTAAAGGCTTACAGATCCAAGTCTGAGCTGTTGTACGAGAGTCACAAGCTCCTCATTTTTCAAGATTTCTCGGCAGAAGTCACCAGGAAAAGAAAGGAATTCGCCCCACTTTGCTCTAAACTGCACTCCATGGGACGACAGGCCTCACTTCTTTACCCAGCTAGAATGAGACTGATGACATCTGAAGGCCGAATTTTTTTCTCAATCCCCTGCAGCTGCAGGAGTTCTTAGACTCTGAAAGTTTGAATGGAAAGGGCTGAAGACAGAAAACATCACACAGCTAGACTTCCATGAGTCTTATAGATTCCACTTCTTCTGTACTAGTCCTAAGGGACCAAAGCTTTGCCTCAGAACTGAGTATTTGTTTCTATGTTTTATTGTTGTAACTTGTTTTACTGTTACCATTTTAATGTTGTTCACACTGGGGAGTTGCCCTGGCATTTAACTACCCCTGCAGTCATCTATTGTTGCGTACCCCAACTCATATAGCACAATTTGGGGTATAGTTTATTTGCCAGACAATAGCCTCAAAAAGCTAAATATGTACCTCAGAACGATGAACTCACTCTATCGTTTCCTAATTGTAAGCTGTCTCATTGTTGTCCTTCTAATGTCGTCCACCTTGGCGGTTCGCCCTCGTCTTCTGCCATTGTCATGTTCACCAATCCATGTATTATACCTAAAAATGTTTTTTCAGGATATATCTCGAAACCACAAGGTATGACAAAAAAAAAAAAAAAAAAAAAAAAAAACTTATAGCACCATGTCTTTCCGTTACTAGATCGCGGGAGAGACGCCCGGATTCCGCCCAAATTGTCGACAGCAGCTAATCGGATGCTTCTTAAGCCAAAGGATCTTGTAAACTGTAAATTACTAGCACCACATACACAAAACAATACTTCCGTACACCTATACCTCAGACACCCTGGGAGATGCCAGACACACATTACGCATCAAACCTCTATAACGTGAGACAGCATAGAATACTACATAACACCCACACAGAACATGAACTAGCAAACATATCCCTTTCCCATTATATCCATGACACACTCCCTTAAGATAGTTGTCCTGGAATGTGGGGGGCATCACTTCACGGCTAAACGAAGTACTATATTACAACATCTTATGCGTCTGCACGCAGACATTGCTCTCCTACAAGAGACACACCTTACGGAGAAAGAGCATGAAAAATTAAAAATTAGTTGGGTGGGCCAGATCTTTTACACTCCTACTGAAGGATGTAAGAGAGGAGTAGCTATCTTAGTAAAGAAAGGACTGCCAGTCCAACTCACCCCAGTCAGAATAGACTCCACAGGCAGATACATTATAGCCATTTTATCCTTTGCTGAGCAAAAATACACTATATGCAATATATATGGGCCAAACCAACTCCAACCACAATTCTGGCATACCCTCCAGAGTAGTTTAATCCTTTATGCCGACAACCCTATCATAATCGGGGGAGACTATAACTTAGCACAAGATTTACCGCTAGATCGTAGAGTAGATTCACAGACGAAACGGCAAGAGAAATTCTATGCTAAAAGAAGAAATAGAGAAACTGAAATAGTCACTTCCTTTAAAAAATCACTTAGTCTAATTGACATCTGGCGATTACGCCACCCGACCAGGAGAGACTTCACTTGCGCATCAAAAACGCATGGGTCTCTGTCTCGCATTGATTATTTCTTATGCTCTCTTCAACTGCATACACAGACTTTACATACAGACGTCACCGACATAACGATATCAGATCATGCACCTATCTGGTTACAGATATCTCGACGACCCCACACATCGTCCCAAAGGCAGTGGAGATTTCCCACTTACTTATACCATAACCTAGAGTTTAGGAACCACATCAAAATGCAATGGCTAGAATATCATAGGTTCAATGAGCAGCAGCTGCACAGTCCGGGCATCTTCTGGGGGGCCTATAAGGCAGTCATGAGAGGTCAAATCCCCAGTTTTACTGCCCATTACAACACCAAATGGAAAAAGATAGAGACTGAACATAATGCAGAGGTAACAGCCGCATATAACCAGTATCTGTCACAGCCTTCCCCGAGAAACAGAGACACTTATTATGAAAAGAAAAAGCTTAGGGATGACGCTCTACACCAACAAGAATACCTATTCCAAAACCATAGAAAGGGACGCTTCTATAGGTATGGTAATAAGACAGGGAAAATGCTCCCTAACATGGTCAAATTAATCACCCCCAAGCCTTTGATTCCCTCCATACAAACACATGGGGTAGCCCACTCAGATAACAAAACAATCACAGAGGAAGTCTTACGGTTCTACACCAAGCTCTACACTAAACAGCCAACAAACGAGACCGATAGAGAGGAATTCTGGGCCCAGTTAGACACACCTACCCTTACCACTGACAAACTGGACACCTTAAATGCCCCAATTCACACAGCAGAAGTTCAGAGAGTCATTAAAGCAGCAAAATTAGGTAAAGCCCCAGGACCTGACAAACTTCCAATAGAATACTATAAATTACTGATAAACGAGATTAGTCCACTTTTAGCCCAAACCTTCATGGCATACCACAATGGAACGGCCACACCACCACACGTGTCTAATTCTAAAACCAGAAAGGGACCCAACGCTTCCATCCTCTTATAGACCCATATCACTTTTGAATAATGAATACAAGCTTTTCGCCGCTGTGCTAGCAAATAGATTGGCTGATGTACTGGGCACAATTATTCACAGGGATCAAACGGGATTCATAAAACAGCGTTCATCGGTCACTAATATACGAAAAACCCAAAATGAAGCTAACACACTTCCGGAGGCATGCCTGATCTCCCTTGACGCATAAAAAGCATTTGATAGGGTGGAATGGGATCACCTTATAACCTCACTAAGCAAATTCGGTATCACAGGGGACTTCCTCAATGCTATCCAAACGCTTTATTTGAATCCGCGAACCTCAATACTGGTAAACAAAGAGATTTCTTCCCCAATATCCTTAGAGCGAGGTACCAGACAAGGATGCCCCCCTTTTGCCCCTTCTGTTCAATATAGCCATAGAACCCCTAGCCATCTTCATTCGGAACAAACTAGAACCAATAACCATATGGACCCACTCGTTACACCTGTCGTTATAAGCAAACAACCTACTTCTGTACATAGCAAACCCAATAGACAACATTCTCATCCTTGTTGCTGCCGTTCAGCGGTTTGGAAAAATCTTGGGATATAAAGTAAATCTAGACAAATCGGAACTGACATACCTCAAGTCGCCTCTGCAACCTTCAAAGCTACAAACAACACTTAGGGTCACAGATGGTTACTTTAAATACTTAGGAATTTGCCTGCACACAAATCCAAACCTGATCTACAAATTGAATTTCCCTCCTGTGACTGTACAAATCTGCTCACTCCTGAATAGCTGGACCAAGCTGCCTATATCATTGTCGGGTCGAATAAGCCTGATAAAAATGATAGCCATGCCTAAATTATTATATCCCCTGTAACTACTCCCCCTCTTACTAACAAAGTCAGACCTGAACACTATTACGAGGGTCTTCAGCAAATTTGCATGGAACTCTAGGAAACATAGAATTAGCAGACTCAAATTAGCCTTCCCAACAGACAAGGGAGGTTTGAAGCTCCCGAATGTGGAATGGTATAACTGGGCCACACTAGCGAAGATAGTGTTTGAGTGGTTAGCGTGCACATCAATCTTCAATGACGAACACCTAGAAAAAGACATTAGTCCATCCACTACACTTAGCTTTCCTACCACATGCTCCCATACAATAACTTCCCCCTTACATCAAAGATAACATACTATTTAGGGATCCACTTCGGGCATGGGTAAGACTGTGTGGATCGTGGAAGCTTCCTCATAAAATTACTAAACACCTCCCCCTTCGAGGCAATCCCACTTTTCTCCTGGGTATGACCACACGCATATTTGCCATGTGGGAAGAGAGAGGATTAAGTGCAGTTTCACAACTGATAGATCCCTTAACTGACAAACCTATCCAGGCAACGCAACTGCAGGAAAGGTTCAATCTACCTAAAACACAGCACCTTTGCATACCTCCAATCACACACTATACACGCAAGTTGTTGACGGAAGGTCTTAGCTGTACAGCCAAAACACCAATTGATATCATTTGTTCACTGACTACAAAAAAAAAAAAACAGGGAGTACACGCCATCTCTCACATATACAATGCAATCATGTCATCCAAAACGACTGAGACCCTGCAACAACTGAGGGATAGGTGGAGACTAAGAACAGACATAGACATTAACAAGAACATACTAGAAGACAGTTTCAAATTAGCAACCCAATGCACTGTGGCAATGGATTACAGAGAGATTCACCTTAAATTTTTGCACCTAAGTTACATCATCCCCCAAGTTACAATCCAAATGGGTCCCAGATGCAACGGACAAATACCTTAAACCAGACATCACACACTTATTCTGGGCCTGTCCCAAAATACATTATTGGTTTCAGAAGTGTTGTGGTAAACAAATGACATTATCGGTTCAAGACACCTTCTTTCTCAAAGGCCATACACAAGGGGACCCCTACAACAGGTTTCTGAACACAGCCATACTGATAGCTAGAAAGCTAATATTAAAACAATGGATAACCAATATACCACCATCCACAATGCAATTCACAAGACTCATACACACACAATTGCTTATAGAACAAGCAGATCTCAAGGGAGATCTAGACAGACAAATTAAATCTTTCATGACAAAATGGGAACCGTATCTCTTGACTTTACCAGTCACCGGGCAAGCACAATTACTATCTCCCTTCTCCAACAGCACTTACTTTATGACAGAACAGTTTAAGGGTAAATGGCTCACAACAGGGAAGTCATCTTCATAGATTCCCTCATTTGATACACCCAATACATTTTGCCACTGTTCAGGGTCCTGTAGACCTGTCCTCTCCCTATACACACTTACACTCCATAGTAGACGGCAGGATTACTCAAATGTCGCAGGGGCGGACCGCGTGTCTCGTTCCAAGCCAACAGGGATGGTACTATTTACTCCATTGCTAGTTTCAGAGAGTAAGTTGGAAATATTTATTATAAGCTTGTTGCTTAAGTTTCCCTCTCCCCCCCTTTCTTCCAAATTAATAGACCCTAAAGATCCACTGGTACAGACTGATATTATAAACCGCACTGGAGTGTCTAGCGGTATGATGGAAGATGAATACTGCAGTCAATCAGATGGTTCACCCACCCCCTCCCTGCCCTTCCCGGATTGTTTATGATAAAAGAAAAAAAAAAAAGCTTGAGTGGGGTTTTATTCAGAGGTTAGACCCTTGCCATGTTCTCATTATCACATTGTAAGACCACTGCTAAAGATCTTCAACTGTGTGCGATTTGAAACATAATGAAGGATGTGATTCACTGTTATAACCTTACTTGAGTTTATAATTAAAGATATTTAAAAAAAAAAAAAAAAAAAAAAAAATCAGTTAACTGGGTACTGGCAGACAGCTGCCAGTACCCAAGATGGCGGCATATAGGTAGAGGGGGGAGGGTTAGAGAGCTATTTGGGGGAGTCAGGGAGGTTAGGGGCTAAGGGGGGATCCAACATTGCAGAATAAAATATAATTTTTTTATTTATTTTTTAAATGCCGTTTATTTTAGTACTGGCAGACTTTCTGACAGTACTTAAGATGGAGGTGACAATTGTGATGTGGGGGAGGGAAGAGAGCTGTTTGAGAGGGGTCAGTGCGGGATCAGGGTGGGATGTGTCAGGTGAGAGGCTGATCTCTACACTAAAGCTAAAATTAACCCTAGAAGCTGCCTTATTAGCCCCTTCACTGCTGGGCATAATACAAGTGTGGTGCGCAGAGGCATTTAGCGGCCTTCTAATTACCAAAAAGTAATGCCAAAGCCATATATGTCTGCTATTTCTGAACAAAGGGGATCCCAAAGAAGCATTTATAACCATTTGTGTCATAATTGCACAAGCTGTTTGTAAATAAATTTCAGTGAGAAACCTAAAAAGTGTTAGTGAAATTTTTTTTTTTTATTTGATTGTATTTGGCGGTAAAATGGTGGCATGAAATATACCAAAATGGGCCTTGATCAATACTTTGGGTTGTCTACTAAAAAATTTTTTATACATGTGAAGGGTTATTCAGGGATTCCTGACAGATATCGGTGTTACAATGTAACTATCGCTAATTTGGAGGGGGGGGGGGGGGATGGTTTGGAAATAGCAAAGTGCTACTTGTACCTATTGCCCTATAACTTGCAAAAAAAGCAAAGAACATGTAAACATTGGGTATTGGTTAATTTTCCATTTTTTCATCATATTTTATAATAAATTATACGATATGATGAAAATAATGTTATCTTTAGAAAGTTCATTTAATGGCGAGAAAAACGGTATACAATGTGTGTGGTACAGTAAATGAGTAAGAGGAAAATTACAGCTAAAACACAAACACCGCAGAAATGTAAAAATAGCCTGGTCCCTAACTAAGGCCTAGATTTAGAGTTTTGTCGGTAACGACCCGCATAGCTAACGCTGGCTTTTTTCTGGCCGCACCTTTTAAATACCTCTGGTATTGAGAGTTCACAGAATGGCTGCGTTAGGCTCCAAAAAGGGAGCGTACAGGCATATTTAACGCCACTGCAACTCTCGATACCAGAGTTGCTTACGGACGCGGCCAGCTTCAAAAACGTGCTCGTGCACGATTCCCCCATAGAAAACAATGGGGCTGTTTGAGCTGAAAAAAAAACTAACACCTGCAAAAAAGCCGCGTTCAGCTCCTAACGCAGCCCCATTGTTTTCAATGGGGAAACACTTCCTACGTCTGCACCTAACACTCTAACATGTACCCCGAGTCTAAACACCCCTAACCTTACACTTATTAACCCCTAATCTGCCGCCCCCGCTATCGCTGACCCCTGCATATTATTATTAACCCCTAATCTGCCGCTCCGTAAACCGCCGCTACTTACATTATCCCTATGTACCCCTAATCTGCTGCCCTAACATCGCCTCCACCTGCCTACACTTATTAACCCCTAATCTGCCGAGCGGACCGCAACGCTATTATAATAAAGTTATTAACCCCTAATCCGCCTCACTAACCCTATAATAAATAGTATTAACCCATAATCTGCCCTCCCTAACATCGCCGACACCTAACTTCAAACATTAACCCCTAATCTGCCGACTGGAGCTCACCGCTATTCTAATAAATGTATTAACCCCTAAAGCTAAGTCTAACCCTAACACTAACACTCCCCTAAGTTAAATATAATTTAAATCTAACAAAATTAATTAACTCTTATTAAATAAATTATTCCTATTTAAAGCTAAATACTTACCTGTAAAATAAATCCTAATATAGCTACAATATAAATTATATTTATATTATAGCTATTTTAGGATTTATATTTATTTTACAGGTAACTTTGTATTTATTTTAACCAGGTACAATAGCTATTAAATAGTTAAGAACTATTTAATAGCTAAAATAGTTAAAATAATTACAAAATTACCTGTAAAATAAATCCTAACCTAAGTTACAATTAAACCTCACACTACACTATCAATAAATAAATTAAATAAACTACCTACAATTATGTACAATCAAACCTAACACTACACTATCAATAAATTAATTAAATACAATATCTACAAATAACTACAATGAAATAAACTAACTAAAGTACAAAAAATAAAAAAGAACTAAGTTACAAAAAATAAAAAAATATTTACAAACATCAGAAAAATATTACAACAATTTTAAACTAATTACACCTACTCTAAGCCCCCTAATAAAATAACAAAGACCCCCAAAATAAAAAAATGCCCTACCCTATTCTAAATTACTAAAGTTCAAAGCTCTTTTACCTTACCAGCCCTGAACAGGGCCCTTTGCGGGGCATGCCCCAAAGAATTCAGCTCTTTTGCCTGTAAAAAAAACCCACATACAATACCCCCCCCCCCCAACATTACAACCCACCACCCACATACCCCTAATCTAACCAAAACCCCCCTTAAATAAACCTAACACTAAGCCCCTGAAGATCTTCCTACCTTATCTTCACCATACCAGGTTCAACGATCGATCCAGAAGAGCTCCTCCGATGTCTTGATCCAAGCCCAAGCGGGGGGCTGAAGATGTCCATGATCCGGCTGAAGTCTTCATCCAAGCGGGAGCTGAAGAGGTCCATGATCCGGCTGAAGTCTTCTATCAACGGCATCTTCAATCTTCTTTCTTCCGGATCCATCTTGCAGACCTCCGACGCGGAACATCCTGCTGGCCCAACGGACTACCGACGAATGAAGGCTCCTTTAAGGGACGTCATCCAAGATGGCGTCCCTCGAATTCCGATTGGCTGATAGGATTCTATCAGCCAATCGGAATTAAGGTAGGAATATTCTGATTGGCTGATGGAATCAGCCAATCAGAATCAAGTTCAATCCGATTGGCTGTTCCGATCAGCCAATAGAATGCGAGCTCAATCTGATTGGCTGATCGGATCGGCCAATCGGATTGAACTTGATTCTGATTGGCTGATTCCATCAGCCAATCAGAATATTCCTACCTTAATTCCGATTGGCTGATAGAATCCTATCAGCCAATCGGAATTAAAGGGACGCCATCTTGGATGGAGCCTTCATTCGTCGGTAGTCCGTCGGGCCAGCAGGATGTTCCGCGTCGGAGGTCTGCAAGATGGATCCGGAAGAAAGAAGATTGAAGATGCCGTTGATAGAAGACTTCAGCCGGATCATGGACCTCTTCAGCTCCCGCTTGGATGAAGACTTCAGCCGGATCATGGACATCTTAAGCCCCCCGCTTGGGCTTGGATCAAGACATCGGAGGAGCTCTTCTGGATCGATCGGTGAACCTGGTATGGTGAAGATAAGGTAGGAAGATCTTCAGGGGCTTAGTGTTAGGTTTATTTAAGGGGGGTTTGGGTTAGATTAGGGGTATGTGGGTGGTGGGTTGTAATGTTGGGGGGGGGTATTGTATGTGTTTTTTTTACAGGCAAAAGAGCTGAATTCTTTGGGGCATGCCCCGCAAAGGGCCCTGTTCAGGGCTGGTAAGGTAAAAGAGCTTTGAACTTTAGTAATTTAGAATAGGGTAGGGCATTTTTTATTTTGGGGGGCTTTGTTATTTTATTAGGGGGCTTAGAGTAGGTGTAATTAGTTTAAAATTGTTGTAATATTTTTCTGATGTTTGTAAATATTTTTTTATTTTTTGTAACTTAGTTCTTTTTTATTTTTTGTACTTTAGTTAGTTTATTTCATTGTAGTTATTTGTAGATATTGTATTTAATTAATTTATTGATAGTGTAGTGTTAGGTTTAATTGTAACTTAGGTTAGGATTTATTTTACAGGTAATTTTGTAATTATTTTAACTATTTTAGCTATTAAATAGTTCTTAACTATTTAATAGCTATTGTACCTGGTTAAAATAAATACAAAG
The DNA here is from genome assembly GCF_027579735.1 of Bombina bombina. NCBI lineage: Eukaryota > Metazoa > Chordata > Amphibia > Anura > Bombinatoridae > Bombina > Bombina bombina. Next base: position 1,154,009,000 of record NC_069501.1, on the reverse strand, counting down.
TTACCTGTAAAATAAATATAAATCCTAAAATAGCTATAATATAAATATAATTTATATTGTAGCTATATTAGGGTTTATTTTACAGGTAAGTATTTAGTTTTAAATAGGAATAATTTATTTAATAAGAGTTAATTAATTTCGTTAGATTTAAATTATATTTAATTTAGGGGGGTGTTAGGGTTAGGGTTAAAATTAGCTTTAGGGGTTAATACATTTATTAGAATAGCGGTGAGCTCCAGTCGGCAGATTAGGGGTTAATGTTTGAAGTTAGGTGTCGGCGATGTTAGGGAGGGCAGATTAGGGGTTAATACTATTTATTATAGGGTTAGTGAGGCGGATTAGGGGTTAATAAGTGTAGGCAGGTGGAGGCGACGTTGTGGGGGGCAGATTTGGGGTTAATAAATATAATATAGGGGTCGGCGGTGTTAGGGGCAGCAGATTAGGGGTACATAAGGATAACGTAAGTAGCGGCGCTTTGCAGTCGGCAGATTAGGGGTTAATTATTGTAGGTAGCTGGCGGCGATGTTGTGGGGGGCAGGTTAGGGGTTAATAAATATAATACAGGGGTCGGCGGTGTTAGGGGCAGCAGATTAGGGGTACATAAGGATAATGTAGGTGGAAGTCGGCAGATTAGGGGTTAAAAAAAATTTAATCGAGTGGCGGCGATGTGGGGGGACCTCTGTTTAGGGGTACATAGGTAGTTTATGGGTGTTAGTGTACTTTAGAGCACAGTAGTTAAGAGCTTTATAAACCGGCGTTAGCCCAGAAAGCTCTTAACTACTGACTTTTTTCTGCGGCTGGAGTTTTGTTGTTAGATTTCTAACTCTCACTTCAGACATGACTCTAAATACCGGAGTTAGAAAGATCCCATTGAAAAGATAGGATACGCAAATGACGTAAGGGGATCTGAGGTATGGAAAAGTTGCGGCTGAAAAGTGAGCGTTAGACCCTTTCCTGACTGACTCCAAATACCGGCGGTAGCCTAAAACCAGCGTTAGGAGCCTCTAACGCTGGTTTTCACGGCTACCGCCAAACTCTAAATCTAGGCCTTAGAAAATTGAAAAATGGTCTAGTCACTATGGGGTTAAAAGGGGCAAGAAACTCAATTTTTTTCTTTCACGATTTAGAGAGCACATGCAATTTTAAAGAACTTTCCAATTTATTTCTATCATCTAATATGGTTTGTTATCTTGGTATGCTTTGTTGAAAAGCATACCTAGGTAGGCTTAGGAGCTGTTGATTAGTGGCTGCACATATATGCCTCGTGTTATTGGCTCACCTACATGGATTGCTGTTTCATTAACAAACGATACCAAGCGAATGAAGCAATTTAAATAATACAAATTAAATTGGAAAGGTGTTCCAAATTGTATTCTCTATCTGAATCAAGAAAGACATTTTTGGGGGTTTCATGTCCCTTTAAGAATATTTTTTCTAACAAGATTAATCTCTCCAACACATATGTATACTATGACTGTAGAAGTTGCGTTTTAGTATTGTTTAAAAAAATATATATTTTGTCATTCCATCTTCTCAAATTATGTAGTACCAAAGTTGGTGTAAAAAAAAAAAAAAAAAAAAAGGGGATTAATCTCTCCAATTCTATGTTAAGTCTATAAAGTATTTTCAGTGATAACAACAACATTAAAGTGACAGTATACACTCATTTTTATATAACTGCATGTAATAGACAATACTATAAAGAATACGATGCACAGATACTGATATAAAAATCCAGTATAAAACTGTTTAAAAACGTACTTAGAAGCTGTCAGTTTGGCTCTGTTGAAAAGGTAGCTGGAAAGCCCACTGCCAGTGGCAAATAAGACACTCCCCCCCCCCCCTTCTTTTGCATATGAAAAGACTCTTTACACAAACAGGAGCAAGCTGGAGAAGGTAGCTGACAGTATTCACATAAAACTTTGGGGCTTGGTTAGGAGTCTGAAAATCAGAGCAATGATATTTAAAAATAAGCAAAACTATAAATTTATTTTAAAAAAAAAAACCTTTATGGGCTTTATAAATAGATTATCTACAAAACATTTATGCATAGAAAAAATGAGTGTATAATGTCCCTTTAACCCCTTAGTGACCAGAGCACTTTTCCATTTTCTGTCCGTTTGGGACCAAGGCTATTTTTACATTTCTGCAGTGTTTGTGTTTAGCTGTAATTTTCCTCTTACTCATTTACTGTACCCACACATATTATATACCGTTTTTCTCGCCATTAAATGGACTTTCTAAAGATACCATTATTTTCATCATATCTTATAATTTACTATAAAAAAAATATAAAATATGAGGAAAAAATGGAAAAAAACACACTTTTTCTAACTTTGACCCCCAAAATCTGTTACACATCTGCAACCACCAAAAAACACTCATGCTAAATAGTTTCCAAATTTTGTCCTGAGTTTAGAAATACCCAATGTTTACATGTTCTTTGCTTTTTTTTGCAAGTTATAGGGCAATAAATACAAGAAGCACTTTGCTATTTCCAAACCACTTTTTTTCAAACTTTTTGGTATATTTCATGCCACCATTTCAACGCCAAATGCGATTAAATAAAAAAAAAAGTAAAATTTTTCACAATTTTAGGTTTCTCACTGAAATCATTTACAAACAGCTTGTGCAATTATGGCACAAATGGTTGTAAATGCTTCTCTGGGATCCCCTTTGTTGAGAAATAGCAGACATATATGGCTTTGGCGTTGCTTTTTGGTAATTAGAAGGCCGCTAAATGCCGCTGCGCATCACACGTGTATTATGGCTAGCAGTGAAGGGGTTAATTAGGTAGCATGTAGGGAGCTTGCAGGGTTAATTTTAGCTTTAGTGTAGAGATCAGCCTCCCACCTGACACATTACACCCCCTGATCCCTCCCAAACAGCTCTCTTCCCTCCCCCACCCCACAATTGTCCCCGCCATGTTAAGTACTGGCAGAAAGTCTGCCAGTACTAAAAAAAAAAGCTATCCTTGATAAAACATAAATAAAAAAAAATGCATATTTACATATGCTGCTCTGGAGGATCCCCCCTTAGCCCCCAACCTCCCTGATACCCCCCAAACAGCTCTTTACCCATCCCCCTCTAACTTATTAGTAGCCATCTTTGGTACTGGCAGCTGTCTGCCAGTACCCAGTTTATAGTAAAACCTTGTTTTATTATTTTTTTAAAATAGTTTTCTGTAGTGTAGCTTGCCCCCCCCCCCAAAAGACCAACCCACCACCCCTCCCAGATCTCTTAGATCGATATATATATATATATTTTTGGCAATCACTGCCACTTTTCCCCCATACATGTTCTGTAGTGTAGCGGTTCCCACCCGCTTCCTACCCCCCCCCCCGCGCGCGCGCGCGCACCCTCGCGCGCACCCGGCGTTCCCGCCCACGATCCCGCCCCCCGCCACATCATACGGCCCATCGATGGCCGCCCACCCGCCTCCCAGACTGGCTCCCACCCACCAACGAAACCGGCCATCGATGTCCGGTACATAGAGGGCCACAGAGTGGCTCTCTCTGCATCGGATGGCCAAGGGGGGTTATTGCAGGATGCCTCGATGTTGAGGCATCACTGCAATAACCGGAAAGCAGCTGGAAGCGAGCAGGATCGCTTCCAGCTGCTTTCCAGACCAAGGACGTACGCCACACGTCCTCGGTCATTAAGTGTATTTTTTTAGAGGACGTGTGGCGTACGTCCTTGGTCGTTAAGGGGTTAAACTTGGATAATTCATTCTTCCTAGAGACTCCCTTTTCCAATACGGTTTCACAACAGACAAAAGGTTTTATCTCTTGCATAGTTGATGTAGACCAACACCACAATACTATCTATGTTAATTTGCAAACCTTACTTTGTGTGCAAACTCCCCTAAACATATATTTGTGCAACATCAAATTAAATTACTTTGAAGGTGAAGTTCTATTTATTAAGTGATCGAATTACAATCAGCAACCTACTGTTTGTTTGTTTTTTTATCATGAATAAAACACTGTCATTATGTACATAAACAAAATATCACATTGTTAAAAAGGGATATGAAACCCAAAAATGTTCTTTTGTGATTCATACAGAGCATACGACTTTAAAAAAAAGTTTCCAATTTACTTTGTATTATCAAATTTGCTTTTTTACCATGATATTCTCTGTTGAAGAGATCCCTAGGTAGATATTAGGAGCACTACACAGTGCTGCTATCTAGTGCTCTGCAAATGGATAATAGTAAACTATCCCCTTTTTAAAATCAGATCCGGAATGTAAGTGATATTTTAGATAGAACTTTTTCATTCATCAGTTGTAACAAAGGTGCGCTGTAACCTACTTTTAATAGAAATTTAAAAATTCAAATACCCACACTCCTGCCCACTTCAAAAGTCAATTTTCTGTGAGCTAAAGGTTTGAATTGTTCTCCAATCAGAGCAATAGCTGCAAAAAAAAGTTCTATATGAGGAGAGCGCTGATTGGACAATAATTCAAACAGTTAGATCACAGAAAAATAGACTTTTAAAGTGTGCAGCGGAGTGTGGGATATTTTAATTTTATATCTATATTAAAAAAGCAAGTTATAGTTACAAATGATGAATTAAACCCCATCTAAATTATCACTTACATTACGGATCTGGTTTTAAAATGGGGAGAGTTTACCATCACTTTAAGCATATGTCGCTGCTTTTCAACAAAAGATACCAAGAGAATGACAACAATTTGATAATAGAAGTAAATTAGAAAGTGGTTTAAAATTGCATGCTCTGTCTGAATCATGAAACACACATTTTGGTTTCATGTCCCACTCCCTTTAAAGTAAAAGTAAATCCTAGCGTTTTACAAACACTAGGATTGACTACTGAAACAAATAAAGGGGACTTTCATTCATGAAGTATATTTTTCATTCACCACTTAGCAAAAAAATAATTTTAGTGGTGGGCTGCTGTAACAGCTAAAAACGGCGATCGATTGAAACAAAAAAAGGAGCTTTCTACATGCAGTATCTTATACTTTATGAATGAAAGTCCCCTTTATTTGTTTCAATAGTCAATCCTAGCGTTTGTGCAACACTAGGATTGACTTCAAAAGTTTACCTGAGGGACAATTCAATCAGTGCATTTATAGCTCAGCATTGATTGAGACCTTAGAAGTTTTAACAATTCCATTTCAGTTCCAAACCAATGTTTGCAGATTAGAAAATAAAACAAAAACACAATATATAGCTATTTTTCAGTTATCAGATATAAAATGATCTTGCACTAAAAAAAAGCTGTAATGGTCCAGCTATAAGCTCTAATTTTATGTTTTATTTAAAGGGATAATAACTTAATTTTTATTTGATGACTAAAGGAGTCCATTTCAACATCTTTTTTATTTTTTAATAATCCATTTGATATTAATCCAAAAGCTTGGCCGATACTCTGACAATGTCAAAAAGTAATTTCCAGAACATCTACGGATCCCAACTAATCCAAAAAAAGACAAATTATTAAAATTGAATCGTCCCACTAAAAAGATAATAGCGCTCCTCCTCCACTACGAGAGCAAGTTTAGCAGAGCAACTGTAATGTACTAATTAGAAGACCAGATCCAATGATGACAAAACGTAAACAATATTGTGCTAATATTTGCATTTATTTTTCTCCCAAGTGGCAATTAGACAAAGTGACAGACACTGGTCCCTCCTGATCTCAGCCACCTGCACTTGATCATTTCCCACAACCTGCTTGAGTTTAAAGCCCATCTCTAGAGCTTAGTGGCCGATGTATAGTGCAGGAAGTACGGCCGTGAAGTAGGAAGCAATACACGGTCCCGTAGCCCGCACTTGTTTGTTACACTCACCATGTGAAGAGCTTCCTGCTCAGCCGAGTCAGTATTTCCCATAGCCCAGCTTTGGCCGCGGGCTGCCCCGGAGATAGCCGAGCAGCTTCTGCATCATTCATTCTCCGATCTGAAATGGAGGTTCAAGCGCTGGAGCTGCCGCTTTCATCCGGCCGGGAGGTGCTGCAGATCCGCAGAAAGGATCCAGGCGGCCTCGGCGGTGACAGAACACCGGCACCTAGCGCTGCTTACATCCGGCACTGCCGCGTGTGACACCGGGCACTAATCCCCACTACACGGCACAGGGCGTATCGTATATGCAGTGGGAGGGAAGCCTGAGAGCACGGGGGAGCGTCCTGTAATGTTATTATATGAGGTATCGTCAGTCTCCCCCGTTATCATCATAGTGTCCTGAAAAACTCCCACACACGCCACATGGTGACAGCAGTGCACATGGATCTGCCGGAAAGCAAACCCTTGCTTTTGCCTTAGTTTGCTGAATAAAGAAGGATGATTTGTGTTTATAAGTTACAGATTTATTTTTAATTTTAAATTCGAGGTAAAGGGACATTCAGGTTGGAAAATTACTGCCACAAATTATTTGTCGATAATTTATTTTAAAGTTGGTTTAAAGAGGTTTTTTATATGTGAATGAAAATTTGGCTGAATAAATTATTTTCTAAATAAAGGGACAGTTATCCATACGTTTTCTCACTTTTAATTTGTTCCCAATGATTTATTTACCAGCTGGCTGGGGTATATTAAATTTTTTAAAAGTAGCTCCTTTACCATCATTTCAGCATTTGAAATAGCGGATTTACCCTGTGGAATCCCTACCTATACTGAAAGTTTCTGTACTTAAAGGGACAGTCAACACCCAACACGCCAAACTCCTCCCCCCTCATCCTTCTTCCCCATCTCTATGCCATTTCAGGCTCGTCCATGTAGGTATTGATGACGCTCTTCATCTTCATACGTCATCGCGCATGTGCATTTGTAAATAATTCAGACTGTACTCCGAAATCGGACTTGCAGCAGCTAATTCATGTGTTTGGTGTCAGCAACAATTGTGCAGAATAAAGTTCCGCTTTTTTGGTTCCTATCGCATCGCGCATGCTCAAAACTTTGTGAACGAGCTTGAAGATTCTAACCCAGGATTGAATTATGATTGGCGAGAATGGAGATACGTAACCGTGGGGGGAGTTAGGCGGCCATATATCGAGCAGATTAACGCATGTATTGTGAAGGATTACTTGAAGAAGGATAGAGGTAATAGAGAAGGAAGGCGTTGCAGACGGATCTTCGTTTGGGTTTTAAAAATATGGAATCATGTTGTGTTGGGTGTAGACTGTCCCTTTAAAGTGATGGTAAACTCTCCCCTTTTCAAAATCAGATCCGTTAGTGATATTTTAGATTGAGTTTCATTTGTAATGCAGATGCACAATAACTTTTTAATATAGATATACAATTCAAATACCCTGCGCTGTGCCACCCACTTCAAAACTCAATTTTTCGGTGAACTAACGGTTTGAGTTGTTCTCCAATATGTTAGCTGATATAAAAACGACTTTTGAAGTGGGTGGCAGAGCACAGGGTATTTGAATTGTATATCTATATTAAAAAGTTATTGCGCATCTGCATTACAAATGAAACTCAATCTAAAATATCACTAATGGATCAGATTTTAAAAGATGCCTACAGTGTAACTTAAAGGGACATAATACTCATATGCTAAATCACTTGAAACTGATGCAGCATAACTGTAAAAAGCTGACAGGAAAATATTACCTAAGAATCTCTATGTAAAAAAGGAACATATTTTACCTCACAATTTCCTCAGCTCAGCAAAGTAAGTTCTGTGTAAAAAGTTATACTCGGCTGCAGGTAAAAAAATGAAAAAAGGAACAGCAGCCAATCAGCATCAGTTGTGCTGAGGTCATGAACTTTTACTGTGATCTCATGAGATTTCATTGTAAACTTCCTTACACTGAAAAGGGAAATAAGATGAGTGTGAACGAAAGCTCGCTCCTTCCGCTGTCCCGGGACAGACATACTGATTTGTTGCTTAGAAGCCCTTTACAATGGGATGTGGCTACTGAGAAACTTTTGAGGTAAAATATCTTTCTTTTTTACATAGAGATGTTCAGGTGATATTTTCTAGTCCGCTTTTTACAGCTATACTGCATCACTTTCAAGTGTTTCAACATTTGGGTATTATGGCCCTTTAAGTTCCAATATGGCAGCACCCATGATTAGAGGGAGGTGCTTAAAATCTATTTAGTGTTTAGTGTCCCTTTTATATGTAGAAAAAAATTACTCACAGTAGGGCATAAAAGAGATAAGTAATACATTTTTTATTTTCCATTGTTCTCTCTAAGGGATAGATTTATCAAATGTCGGGCGGACATGATCCGCTGTAGCAGATCATGTCTGCCCTACATCGATAAATGACAGTATACGCTGTCAGCATTTATCATTGCACAAGCATTTCTGGTGAAATGCTTGTGCAATGCCGCCCCTGCACATTCACGGCCAATCAGCCGTTAGCAGGGGGTGTCAATCATCCAGATTATATTGGATCGGGATGATTGCTGTCCGCCGCCTCAGAGGTGGCGAATGAGTTAAAGAGCAGCGGTCTTACGATCGCTGCTTCTTAACTTACGTTTCAGGTGTAGATTGCAGCATCCGCTGCTTGATAAATCTACCCCTAAGTATTAGGTTTTGGTTTACAGACAGATATAAGATAAGGAAACGTGTGTGTATATAAAGTAATAAAATTAATAGATTAGATTTTACCAGCAAGCTCAACCCATTTTAATAGGTTGTGGTTTTAAAGCACAAAATCAGCTATTTCATGTAAACAAATTAACCTCACAAGAGCAAAAATCCGAAGTTAGAATATTGCGTGGCAATTTACGAATGCCCCCATAGAAGTCGATGGAGAAAAAGTGTTAAAAAAACAAAACCCAAAAACTAACACCTCAAACTCATGTATTGTTAACCTGATCCAATATTCTCATTTGTGCTAACCCAACATGAAAGTATGAATTTCACATTCCAATGTTCTTTAAATAACAGACTATGTTCTATTTATTCATAAATACATATTTCTACATATAGCTGATAGTATTTTGTTACTATATATATATATATATATATATAATTATATATAGGTATGGATATATACAGATATTGTCAGGGTGCCAGGAATCAGACTGAGACGAGAAGTGTAAAAATAATCACACCTTTATTAATAACAAAAAATAATAAAAAGTCCACAAGTCAAACAACAAGCCAGGAGTCAAAGCCAGAGCTGGTGTTCAGACGAGGCGAGTCAGGAGCCAAAGCGAGTAGTCAGACGAGCCGGAATCAGAAACAAGGAGAACAGCAGAGTCAGGAACCATGAGGGACGTCAGACAGCCAGGTAATACACAGGAACTGGAACTCACAAACAGGTCTGAAGACAATGCAAGGGCAAAGCATACTGAACAGAGACCTTTTAAATAATAAGTGATGACATCACAATTCTGAGACTGCAAACTGTCTCACACGGATGATGTACACCAGTCTAGCCATAAGAGGGCGTGCAGGAAATGAGCAGCATCACACACTCTGCACCAGACTCAGCAAGAGAGGTGAGTAAAATGGCTGCCAGCAGCACATGGTAACGAAGCAGGGAAAAAACCCTGACAGTACCCTCCTCTCAAAGACCCCTCCCCCAGGACAAAAGGCTTATTGGGGAAACGGCCATGGAAGGCACGGAGAAATGCGGGAGCATGAACATCATAGGAGGGAACCCATGAACGCTCCTCCGGACCGTAGCCCCTCCAGTGAACCAAATACTGTACGTGGCCCCTTGACATACGAGAGTTAATAATGCTGCTGACCTCATATTCTTCATGGTTGTCAACAGAGATAGGACGGGGACGAGGCAACACAGTGGTAAACCGATTACAAACCAATGGTTTCAAGAGGGAGACATGAAAAACATTGGATATGCGCATTGCAGAAGGAAGGTCAAGAGCGTAGGCCACAGGATTGCCCCTGTTGGTGTATTCGAAAAGGACCAACATAACGGGGAGCCAATTTATTGGAAGGCACACGAAGCTTCAAGTTGTGGGAGGACAGCCAAACCCTCTCACCAACCTGGTAGGAAGGCGTGGGCAGACGCCTACGATCAGCCTGGATCTTTTGGTGCTGCATAGAACGATGAAGGCAATCCTGAATCTGCACCCACGTGGAACAGAGTTGCCGGAGATGCTCCTCCAAAGCCGGAATACCTTGAGACATGAATGATCTGGGCAACAAGGATGGTTGAAACCCATAATTCGCCATGAACGGGATAACTGGGAGGAAGCATTAATATCACTATTAAGAGCAAACTCTGCCCAAGGTAACAGTTCAGACCAATTATTGTGGTGATCTGAGACATCGCAATGGAGGAACTGTTCCAGAGCTTGATTAGACCGTTCCGCAGCCCCATTGAATTGAGGGTGATATGCCAAGGAGAAAGAAAGCTGGATCCCCATTTGAGCACAAAAGGAGACAAACTGGTCCGACACTATCTCCTTGGGTAACCCATGTAAATGGAAGACCTCCCGGGCAAAAATTGAAGCAAGCTCCTGAATGGTAGGCAGCTTCTTCAAGGGTATGCAATGTGACATTTTAGAAAAACGGTCAACCACCATAAGGATAACAGTATTGCCACTGGAAACAGGGAGCTCGTCAATGAAGTCCATGTAAAGATGTGTCCAAGGACGCTCACCATTAGCAATAGGTTGAAGAAGACCCACAGGAAGACGTTGAGGAGTCTTATTCTGTGCACAAACTGAGCAGGAGGCAACATACGCAGTAACATCAGAACGAAGACCTGGCCACCAGAATTGTCGAGTGACAGACCAAATCATTTGGTTCTTGCCCGGGTGACCTGCAGCTTTAGGATAGTGGTAAGTGTGCAAAAGTTTAGTTAGAATATTCTCAGGAACAAAGCACTTACCACTAGGTTTCTCAGGAGGTGCATTGGTTTGTGCAGCCAGGATCTCCTCCCCCAAGGGAGAAGTCAAATTAGTACGTATGGTAGCCAAAATATGGTCAGGAGGTATAACTGGAGTAGGTACAGACTCCTCCTTGGACAGAGGCGAAAATTGTCGAGAGAGGGCATCAGCCCTAACATTCTTACTACCAGGCAGGTAGGAGACCACATAATTAAACTGAGACAAAAATAGCGCCCATCTGGCCTGTCGGGGCGACAAATGTTTTGCTTCGGATAGATAAGTTAAATTCTTGTGGTCAGTAAGAATTAGCACTGGTACGCTAGTACCCTCGAGAAGATGCCTCCATTCCTTGAGTGCCAAAATTATGGCCAGTAATTCCCTGTCACCAATTTCATAATTGCACTCCGCTGGAGACAATTTCTTAGAGAAGAAACCGCACGGATGCAAGGAACCGTCAGACGTAGGATGTTGAGACAAGAGGGCACCTACTCCAATTTCAGACGCATCAATCTCAAGAACGAAAGGCAGGACAGGGTTAGGATGAACCAGAACTAGAGTGGCAGAAAAGGCAGTCTTAAGACTATCAAAGGCCTTAATGGCAGTAGGTGACCAATGGAGTGGATCATTCCCTTTACGGGTCATGTCTGTGATAGGTTTGACCAAGGAAGAAATTTTTTTAATAAACTTTCTATAGTAATTGGTGGAGCCCAAAAAACGTTGAATAGACCGAAGACCAACTGGACGAGGCCACTGCAGAACTGCAGACAACTTGTCAGGATCCATAGAGAACCCTGCAACGGAAGGTTACTTGAGTCTGATGGAACTCACATTTTTCGAGTTTACAAAACAGGCCGTTCTCACGTAGTCTCTGAAGAACCCGTGTAACATCAGAACAATGAGCCTCAAGTGTGGGTGAGTGTATGAGGATGTCGTCTAAGTACACCACAACACACTGTTGTAACATATCTCATAGGACATCAGTAATAAATTTCTGGAAAACAGCAGGAGCATTACATAGGCCAAAGGGCATTACAAGATATTCATAATGCCCGCTCCTGGTGTTAAATGCTGTTTTCCATTCGTGGCCCTCCTTGATCCTAACGAGATTGTACGCTCCTCTCAAATCAAGTTTAGAAAAGACCGTAGCTCCCTTGAGGCGGTCAAAGAGTTCCGTAACGAGCGGAATAGGGTAAGCATTCTTAATGGTAAGACGATTAAGACCCCTATAATCGATGCATGGTCTTAACTCGCCACCCTTTTTCTTCACAAAGAAGAAACCAGCCCCTGCTGGAGAGCAGGATTTGCGGATGATCCCCCGTGACAGAGCATCGGCAACATACTCCTCCATAGCACAATTCTCCATAACAGACAGAGGGTAAACCCGGCCCCGAGGAGGAATGGCTCCGGGTTGCAGGTCTATGGCACAATCGTAAGACCAGTGAGGAGGCAACGTACCAGCATGCACCTTGTCAAAAACGTCTAGGAACTGTCGGTACTCCTCTGGCATTTGAGATACAGAAGAAGTGCACAAGACTTTAACTGGTTTCCGAAGACAAGTGGAAATACATTGCGGAGACCATGACAAAATTTCTGATCTGCGCCAGTCGAGACTGGGATTGTGCTTTTGGAGCCAGGGATAACCCAGAACAACTGGAAAATGCGGAGAGGTTATCACCTGGAACTCGAGGGTTTCAAAATGGAGAGCCCCAACAGCCATGGATAACTGAGCGGTTTCGTGAGTAACGAGTGCGGGCTGAAGGGGCCTGCCATCAATGGCCTCAATAGCAAGCGGAACGGACCGAGGCAAAACAGGAATGGAGTGCTTTGATACAAAAGCACTGTCAATGAAATAGCCCGCAGCACCGGAGTCAACAAGAGCCTGGGTGACTATGGAGGAGTCCACCCAGGAAAGGACAACCGTGACCAAAGGTTTCTCCTTTAGCGGTTCCGGGGATGAGGATAAACCACCCAAGGTCTGCCCCCGACAGGACCTTAGGTGCGAGCGGTTTCCAGCCGTGTAGGACAAGACTTTAAAAGGTGGCCCTATAACCCACAATAGAGGCAGAGCCCCTCCCTCCTACTAAAGGCCCCCTCCGCCACGGAGAGACACGTGAATCCCAACTGCATTGGCTCAGCAGTACCTGGTGATTCAGGACCAGGAGGCATGGGAGGAGAGGGAGGCATGAGTGGGAACGGACACGTAGGAGACAACGGAACAGGTGGCTTCCGCAAGCGCTCCTTGAAAGAGGGCCTCTCTCTGAGTCTGTCAATTAGGATAAAAAAAAGACACCAATGCCTCGAAATCCTCTGGTAAATCTCTGGCAGCAACTTCATCTTTAATCGCATCAGAGAGCCCATGAAAGAAGGCGGCAACAAGGGCTTCATTGTTCCAACCTACCTTTGCGGCAAGCGTACCAAACTCAATGGCATACTGAGCAACAGATCTTGTACCTTGCTGAATGGACATGAGTCGTTTAGCAGCAGAGGAGGAGCAAGCCAGAACATCAAATAACCTTTGAAAGGAGGCCACAAATTCAGGGTAATTTGAAATCACAGGTTTATTAGTCTCCCACAAGGGATTAGCCCAGGCAAGAGCTGTGTCGGAGAGTAACGAGATGAGAAATCCCACCTTAGCTCTGTCAGAGGGAAATGCCTGAGGTAACATCTCAAAGTAAATGCCCACCTGGTTCAAAAACCCTCTGCACTGAATAGGATCACCTCCATATCACTGAGGTAGAGGTGCACAACCGGACATGCTCCTGGTAGGACTAGGTGCAGCAGCGGAAACAGGAGCAGCCATAACTTGCGCGACACTTTAGTCCAAATGTGTAGTGCAAGTCAGCAGGGTTTGCAGGGCTAGTGCAAATTGATCTAAGCGGTGATCCTGTTCATCCATCCTGGAAATGATGGTAGGTAAAGGTGGATTATTAGCAACATCAGGATTCATGGCCCTTGCGTAATTTCAGGGTGCCAGGAATCAGACTGAGACGAGAAGTGCAAAAATAATCACACATTTATTAATAGCAAAAAATAATAAAAAGTCCACAAGTCAAGCAACAAGCCAGGAGTCAAAGCCAGAGCTGGTAGTCAGACAAGCCGAGTCAGGAGCCAAAGCGAGTAGTCAGACGAGCCGGAATCGGGAACAAGGAGAACAGCAGAGTCAGGAACCAGGAGGGACGTCAGACAGCCAGGTAATACACAGGAACTGGAACTCACAAACAGGTCTGAGACAACGCAAGAGGAAAGCATACTGAACAGAGACCCTTTAAATAATAAGTGATGACATCACAATTCTGAGACTGCAACCTCAGCAAGAGAGGTGAGTAAAATGCCTGCCAGCAGCACATGGCAAACAAAGCAGGGAAAAAACCCTGACAGATTTACAGTCATGGCCAAAAATATTTGCAACCTGCATTTCTGTCAGATAATACACCGCTTCGCCCAGAAAATTGTTGCAATTACAAATGTTTAGGCATTCTCATATTTATTTATTTCTTTTGTTTGTATTGTATGACAGAAAAAAAGTGGAGGGAAAAAAAGCCAAATCTCACACATTTTACGCAAAACTCCAAAAATGGACTGGACAAAATTATTGGCACCTTCTCAACATTGTAAGAAATAATTGCATTCCAAGTTTGTGATGCTCCTGTCATTTGTAATTAAACTCACCTGTATCAATTAACAGGTGCTGACAATATAGAAATCACACTGGCAACCAGTTAAAATGGAGAAAAATGGACTCAACCTTTGTGTTGTGTGTCTCTGTGTAGTATCAAAGTAGGAGGACAGCACACCTGTTCAGTGGGGCACGGAAAGAGACCAGTCAAGTCTCAGTAACACTTCCAACATACAGACATTTTCCAACCACCAGTTTCTTAAACAACCTTTATTTCTTATAGCAGGGTCCCAGGGGTACAAACAGTGTACAAACAACGTTTCAAGCCTGCAATAAGCTCTCAGTAATGTCAACTTAATTACATGCAGGTTTGTCTCTTTTATACCTGTTCTAATTTCATCAGGCAATCACTAGCTGAATTTTTACTGCCACCCTGTGGCCAAATTGGAATATAACGTGCCTATTACCATTAGGTTTAGTACATCTATAATAGCTAGGATATACCCAGTCTGGTCTATTAAAAACACAAACATACAATTTTAAAATAGAATATTCTAAATTACAAACATAAATGAAAAAACAAAATTATAGAATCATGCACAAAAGTTTAATCAGAGACTAATCAAAATCCTTGTTGAGTCCATGTTCTATCACTTGGAACCTAAGTTGACTGATGTTATGACCCATGGAGAGGAAGTGAGAGGAAAGTGGTGCATCCTTGTTGCTTCTTCTGATATTAGATTTATGTTCTGTTATTCGTTCTCGTACTTCTCTACAGGTTTCACCCTCTTAAATTCTTGCACATGGGCATTTGATGATATATATGGCAAAGATAGATCTGCAAGTTAGAAATTCCCTAATTTAAATTTTGTTTCATTAATTGAGTGAACAAAGTTTTCACCTTTTTAATTCTAGAGCTGCAATGGCTACAGTTCTGACACACAAAAAAATTGGCATTTGTAAAAAAAAAAGTAGATTTACACCGTCCACCCATCACAGCATAGCCACCTATGCCAAACTAGTACAGAAAGAGAAAAATTTCAAAAAAGTAAAACACAATCTTAGTTTGAAAGAAAAAGAGGCCCTGAAAGGACTGAAAGAGAATGACAATATCATCCTCTGCGCTGAAAAGGGGGGGGGGGGGTGTATTGTCATTCAAAATAAAACTGATTATCTGAAAGAGGCGTATAATTTACTATCTGATGTGGAAACATATGAGGTATTAAGCAGTGACCCTACTCTACCTTATTGTTAGGAATACAAATTACACATCAATCAGGGATATAAAGACAAAATATTAAATTCATGTGAATTGAAATTTTTGGCAAGTGATGAACCAAATATTGCGATATTCTATCACTTGCCAAAGATACATAAGATTTTGGACACCTGGAAGGCCAATTCTATCTGGCATTGATTCACTAACTGCAAAACTCTCCGAATACTTAGATGGGTTTTTAAAATCGATGGTAATAGACCTGAAGTCCTATTTACGAGATACACCACAATTATTACAGATGATACAAACTATCATTTGGAAACCAACATACAGGTGGGCAACACTGGATGTTTCAGCACTAAACACTTCGATAAACCATGGCGGTGGCATTGAAGCAGTTAAATATTTTTTAAGGAAACATGAACAGTTTCCAGAATCCCAGCAAGATTTTATATTAAAATCCATCATATTTGTTTTGGAAAATAGCTATTTTCTTTTTCAAAACAAGTTTTATCTGCAAAAGAAGGGCACCGCCATGGGGACGAAATGTGCCCCTAATTTTGCAAACCTTTATGTTGGTTGCCTAGAGGAAAATATATATGAGAATAATGCATATAAGGACAATTACCTGGTATTTTGGAAGAGATCTATAGACGATATCCTGATTATTTGGGATGGAGATCTTCCAAGTTGGTCTATATTTACGGAAAAACTAAATTCGAACAATATGAATTTAAAATTCACAGGAAGTACAGACATAGATTAGATCAATTTCCTAAATGTAACCCTGTTTAGTATAAACAATGGAATAGTACGAAAGGCTACAGAAAAGAAACAGACACTAATGGTTTTCTGGATGCCCGTAGTGGTCACCATCCGAAATGGATTGAAAATGTGCCCTATGGGCAATTCCAGAGAATCAGGAGAAACTGTAGCCGTTTGGAAGATTTTGAGAGTGAAGCTACAAGGCTAAAAGGACGCTTTCAAGCAAAACACTTCAAATCAGACACTGTTGAGAAAGAATACAAAAAAGCCAAAGGACAAAATAGAAATAATCTGGTTACAAGTATTGGAAATAGAGAGAAATCAGGCTTTAGGTCTGAAGACAAAGGGAAGGTCAATAAGGATAAAAAGAGATGTCTAAGCTTTGTCACTACATTTAATACTGGCTACACTCAAATCAGAAACATCTTTAAGAAACATTGGGATTTACTTAGAAAGGATCATTTGTTGAAAGATAACATTGGAAATTACCTTGAAGTGATCTTCAAGAAAAACAAATGTATAAAAAACATTCTAGCTCCAAGCATTATTAGAGAACCAAGTAAAGAGAAAAAGAATGTAGGCTTACCATCTCTAACATTTTTTTTAAATGTTTTAGGAAAAACTGCATTTGCTGCAGCCATACACATCACTCAAAGGATTTTAACAAAGTCATTGGAATGGATGATAAGGGTAAAATGTATAATATCAAGGGAAAGCTAAATTGTAAGTCAGAATATGTTGTATATATGCTTGAATGTAAGTGTAATAATCCACTAAGGTATGTGGGTAGAACTAAACGCATCCTAAAATTGAGATGTCTAGAGCATATTAAAAACATAGAGGCAGGCATCCTAAAAACACCCCTAGTAAGACATTTTAAGAATGTACATAACAGTGAACATCACAATTTTATATTAAAGCGATAGAGAAGGTATAGGTGGGACCAAGGGGGGGGGGGTAGCAGATTATTAGAACTACGGAAAAGGGAGACCTTCTGGATTCACGCCTCAAAGTGTTTGGATCCAGGGGGCCTCAGTAAAGACATTGATTTGGCCGCATTTCTGTGAGTAATACTAACAAAACAATAAAAAAGTTTGATAAAAAGCAAGCCAGAAATTTGCAATTAGTGTAACAATAAGGTTGGAATGGGATATATATATATATATATATATATATATATATATATATAAGAAAACTCAAAATATATCACAGGGACTGTTTCCTTATCTGTTTTGTTCTTTTATCTGTATAATTAATTTAATAATTTTTTTTAAAAAAGGATTTTTTTATGATGCTTTCAAATTGTTTTTAACACATCATATTTTATACTGTATGGAAGTATATGGTATAATTGATAGGTATATAATGTTTTCTAATGTTTTCTAATGAATATTTAGCAAAGTTTTATAATAGGTTAAAGGAACTATGTCATTTTAGTATAATATACATGTTATCACACAGTATGTGCATATGTATAAGAAAAGGTTTTTTATCTGCTTCCTTTTTGATCGATTTGAAAAGCTAATGATCTGATCATCTGGGTTTTTAAATGTAGACACAACCTTTCATTTTGTTATGGGACTAGTGAAGGGTTAAATGTCACTGACTACTAACAATGGAAACGGAGGGTTTTTTCAGACATTAGAAATAAAAATTTTCTTGCCCTTAAGTAAGAAGTCATTACATAAGAAATAAAGGTCCCTGCCCTGAACAAAGATGGCGACCGGCAACATGACTAGATAACAGTCATAGACGCTTATAGAGTACAAATAGGAGGCTTGGGGGGGGGGCGTTCCCTACCTCTAATGAAGCGACCAATCGCGTTGCGAAATGCATCAGGCCACGCCCCCTCACTAGCCGAAACTTAGATACTGGTGCTACGGCACGATTTCAGTTCCTCCAGCTGTTTGGAGTGATTTTTTAAACCGTTTGTATTTGGAAGCTTGTACAGCTATTTTACCAGTTTTTATGTATATATATATGTGGAGACAATAAAGATTGTATAAAACAATTGGTTTATTTAGGATCCCTGTAAGCCCATATCCCTCATCCCCTCTACAATTTTTATAAAGAGGCCACACAAAGATCATTTGGGAACAGGATTTGGACCTCTCTCCTGAAACGGTTAATCTTCTGTTGGGGAGGTGAGGACTACACCTGTAAGAAAAGAACGGACAATCGGGTACTTGAGGGAAAAGGAGCTGAGATCCACAGTGGCTATATGCCACACAGAGCTTCATTCATACCTCATATAAGCTGAGGTTGTTACACGTGAGTGTTCAATTGGCTACATTGTTTTGAATTATTTTCAAGTCACACGACATACTACACTAGTAAGGCCTTTTTTGCTGTGCGCCCTTCCCTCTTCTGTTTTAGATAGTACAGAAAGAGATTGATAATTTAATAAGAAGAAATAAAAAAAGACAATTGATACAAGTCAGAAAAAAAGAAAAAGATGCTGTTAAATCCCTGAAAAATAATAGGGATATAATAATTAAGCAGGCAGATAAGGGAGGAGCCGTAGTAATACTTAAAGGGACACTAAACCCAAATTTTTACTTTCATGATTCAGGTAGAAAATGCAATTTTAAGCAACTTTTTAATTTACCCCTATTATCAAATTTTCTTTGTTCTCTTGCTATCTTTATTTGAAAAAAGAAGGCATCTAAGCTAAGCAGCCAGCCAATTTTTGGTTCAGACCCTGGACAGCACTTGTTTATTAGTGCTGTCCAATCAGCAAGGACAACCCAGATTCTGAACCAAAAATGCGCTGGCTTCTAAACTTCTTGTTTTTTAAATGAATATAGCAAGAGAATGAAGAAAAATTGATAACAGGAGTAAATTAGAAAGTTGCTTAAAATTGCATTCTCTATCTGAATCATGAAAGAAAAATTTGGGTTCAGTGTCCCTTTAACAAAGCATATTACATACAAGAAATTGAAAAACAAAATATTCTATTTTATAATTGTATGTTTGTGTTTTTAATAGACCAGACTGGGTATATCCTAGCTATTATAGATTTACTAAACCTAATAGTAAAAGGTACATGTTATATTCCAATTTGGCCACATGGTGGCAGTAAAAATTCAGCTAGTGATTGCCTGATGAGATTAGACCAGGTATAAAAGAGACAAACCTGCATGTAATTAAGATGACATGACTAAGAGCCTATTGCAGACTTGAAACGTTATTTGTACCCCTGGGACCCTGCTATAAGAAATAAAGGTAGTTTACGAAACTGGTGGCTGGAGAATAGCTGTATGTTGGAAGTGTGTCTCTGTGTGCCACACCGAGAATGGAGAAGATAGAGAGCAGCAAACAATTGTCTGAGGATTTGAGAACAAAAATTGGGGAAAAGCATGGACAATCTCAAGGTTAAAATGAATGTAAACTTTGACGAATGTGTGCCCATTTTTTAAAAATCCTATTAAAAACAGGGGCACGAATAAACAAAGTTACCATGTCCTTATTGCGGGAGCACGGGGGCCTTAGTCTTCCCGATCTAGACAAATACAGGACATCCTTATACTTGTAAAGGATCCTTGACTGGAGGGTGGCGGGGGAACAGAGGAGATGGGTCCGTTTAGAAGAACATATTAACTCTAATCCATCACTGGCCACTCTGTTTTGGAGCCCTACATTTCGCGAGACTACTAAGATGCTCTCTTTCCCGATCACCCGGGAGACAGCGGGTGTATGGGATCGAGCTATACGGCAAAACCCCTGCCTGTCATCCAACCCGAGCCCCCTGACATCTCTGACCCATAATCCCGTCTTCTCCTTAAAATCACTCGGGAGTCTGGGTCCCCATCCCTGTCATGACGACAACGTACAAATATTTAATGTCACCTCCAATGAAAGATTATGTACTCAGGAACAGCTCATTGCCATGGGCCACGGATGGGCACGTAATTGGTTTTCCTATAGAAGACTCCAAAACTACGTTAACACCCACGCCCATAAAAATAACATGACCCGTCCCCCCACTAACCTTGAGAGGCTGTTCCTGTCGAGCTCTCCGGTGAGACACTCCCTTTCCGCCATCTACAAAATTATACTCCAGCCACTACCAGGCAATTTGCCGTATTCCATGGAGATGTGGGAGAGGGAATTGGGTAGAATTATCCTTCCACAAACGGCAGCTACTATATTCCTAAACACTAAAAAATCCTCTATCTCAGCATCCATACTAGAAACCAACTATAAAATCCTACACTGTTGGTACCTAACCCCACGAAAACTACATCGGCTATACCCAAACACAAACAATAAATGCTGGAGATGCGGCCATGTGGGCAGTGGTATGGGCCACATGTGGTGGTGGTGCTCAAGACCACTTTTGGTACGAAGTTATAGCTGAAGTTGAGAAAATATTACACATCCAGATCCCCCCTAACCCTCTCATATGGCTATTAAATAAGCCTGTCAGACTGCCGATTAAATCCCTTCTCCCCCTATTTCGGATATTCACAAATAGTGTTAAAACATTGATTGCCAAAAACTGGAGGTCCACAGATATCCCCTCCTTGGGAATGTGGAGGGTCACTCCGAGTATAAGAAAGGGAACACGGAAAATTTCATAGCTATCCAAGCAGTCTGGGACGACTACCTAAATACTATACAAACTTCACACTAAGCGACTATGTGGTTAGATGACTCTCGCGATGTCTACTATTGACTATTGGGGTTTGCAAGGCCTTTCTATTGGGTTTGGGGTGGGTAGCTTCCCCGAGACTGGACACTCTACACTGCTATAATTTATGATTTATTGTGACTTCCCTCCCCTTTTTCTCCCCTCTACCTTTTTTCTGGACATACCTAGTTCTTTCTTAATCTTATTGAAAATTGGAACTTGTGTCGATGCACTGATATTGTTTATGCAATTTGTTCTTGTTTCTGTTATTGATTCCCGTGTGGAAATGATGTGGATCGCTCGCAATTTCTATGTTAATAAAAAGAATTTGACTAAAAACAGGGGCACTTTCATTCATCAAAGTTTACATTTCACCGGTTTTGTTAAAATACTTATCTTTATATTCTTGAAAGCCGGACCAGTGATTCTCCCGCCTGCCGCTCGTCTCTTCATACGTCAGAAATGAAGAATCCGGCTTCCTCCAATCACGACTTTCACCCCAGAGCAAACATTGCCTGAGGCCATGCTGTGATTGGAGGAAGTGCGGATTCTTCATTTCTGACGTATGAAGAGACGAGCGGCAGGCGGGGGAATCGCTGGTCCGGCTTTCAAGAAGAGAAGGTAAGTATTTTAACAAAACCGGTGAAATGTAAACTTTGATGAATGAGAGTGCCCCTGTTTTCAATGGGATTTTTAAAAACCAGGCACACATTCGTCAAAGTTTACATTCACTTTAAAGTCCATCTCCAGAGATCCTAGAGATGTCCACTGTGTGCAACATTGTCAAGAAGTTTATAGCCCATGGCACTGTAGCTAATCTCCTGGACGTGGACGAAAGAGAAAAATTGATCAAAGATTGCAATGAAGGATTGTTCAAATGGTGGATAAAGAACCTCAATCAACTTCCAGACAAATTCAAGCTGACCTTCAGGCACAGGGTACAAATGTGCATAAATAAAAAGAGAGAAGCGCTCAACCTGGGAATGAACAATAGCATAATAACTTGTTCTATGGCTTGTTACCACCCAAAAAGCAGCCTCTTTTTGATCAACATGTGCCTTTCACAGAGAAGAACTTTCCT
>NC_069501.1:1153554393-1153626893 GCF_027579735.1 Bombina bombina | reverse complement strand
CGGATCAAGCCTGTATTTAAACCTGTTGCTCCGCCATGGAGCCTAAACTTAGTTCTTAAAGTTCTTCAAGGGGTTCCGTTTGAACCTATTCATTCCATAGATATTAAGCTTCTATCTTGGAAAGTTTTGTTTTTAGTAGCCATCTCTTCGGCTCAAAGAGTTTCTGAGTTATCTGCTTTACAGTGTTGTTTTCCATGCAGATAAGGTGGTTTTGCGTACCAAACCTGGATTCCTTCCTAAGGTTGTTTCTAATAGGAATATCGATCAGGAAATTGTTGTTCCTTCACTGTGTCCTAATCCTTCATCAAAGAAGGAACGTCTGTTGCACAATCTTGATGTGGTTCGCGGTTTAAAGTTCTACTTACAAGCAACTAAAGATTTCCGTCAAACATCTTCATTGTTTGTTGTTTACTCTGGTAAGCGGAGAGGTCAAAAGGCTACGGCTACCTCTTTCTTTTTGGCTGAAAAGCATCATCCGTTTGGCTTATGAGACTGCTGGCCAGCAGCCTACTTAAAGAATTACTGCTCATTCTACTAGAGCAGTGGCTTCCACATGGGCTTTTAAAAATGAGGCTTCTGTTGAACAGATTTGTAAGGCGGCGACTTGGTCTTCGCTTCATACTTTTTCCAAATTTTACAAATTCGATACTTTTGCTTCTTCAGAGGCTATTTTAGGGAGAGAGGTTCTACAAGCATTGATGCCTTCCGTTTAAGGTACTACCTGTCTTGTCCCTCCCTTCATCCGTGTCCTAAAGCTTTGGTATTGGTATCCCACAAGTATGGATGAATCCGTGTACTCGATACATCTTACAAGAGAAAACAGAATTTATGCTTACCTGATAAATTTCTTTCTCTTGTGATGTATCGAGTCCACAGCCTGCCCTGTCTGTTTAAGACAGGTAGTATATTTTTATTTTAAAAACTTCAGTCACCTCTGCACCCTATAGTTTCTCCTTTTCTTCCTAGCCTTCAGTCGAATGGCTGGGGGGGGTGGAGCTAAGGGAGGAGCTATATAGACAGCTCTGCCTGTGGGTGCTCTCTTTGCCACTTCCTGTTAGGAAGGAGAATATCCCACAAGTCTGGATGAATCCGTGGACTCGATACATTACAAGAGAAAGAAATTTATCAGGTAAGCATATATTCAGTTTTTTTGGGTTTCATGTGCCTTTAAGCAATTTTGATCATTGGTGCAAAACAGGCTAGAGACATCCTCAACCAGCCTCACAGCTATAACAACTCCTAATGGAAGTTATGCCATAGGTTTTATAGTAGCTTTTCTTGTGCCTGTGACCTGTATACAGCAGTAGGCTCCATGCACTCACATCTGACTCACGCTTCACTTGGAGAGATGTCACTCATTATTTCAAACTGTGATAACACCTGCATAATTCTATAAAAGGCTTCTAACTGAATTTGAATGGCAACTGTAATCAGAGGAAGAGAATAACCATTAAATCTATTTTCTTTACCTGTTCTAACATAATGCTCCTGAAAGTTAAGTGGTGCTGAATGCATATGCAGCCCATTTACCTTCATATACAATAGCAGACTGGATGTTTGAGCCTCAGGTGAAGCAGTTTTTTTGGTATACACTTGCACAATTCATTCTAGAAGACTTAGTCATTTGAATGCTATTTACTATTTTTATTTAGTACATCATACATTTATTCATATTATATATGAAAGTTTTGTTTTGTTTGTTTTTTTTTCAGCCGATTCTGTAAATATTAAAATTTTAAATGCTGGCGCATGGTCACGGAGCTCAGAAAAGGTCTTTGTGTCCCTTCCGACTGAGCTGGAAGACCTTATTCCTGAGGTAGAAGAATTCTATAAGAAGAATCATAGTGGTAGAAAGCTGCACTGGCATCATCTCATGTCGAATGGCATTGTGAGTCTGATAGCACATAGGGGTTTGCAAGAAGGTTCTCTCTCGCTCTCTTTCTCTCATCTCTTCTGGGGGGTTTTCATTGTTCATCTCTCTTCTCTGTCTTCCTCTTTCATACAAAAAATTTGCAGATTACTTTTAAGAATGAGGTGGGCCAGTATGACTTGGAGGTGACAACCTTTCAGTTGGCTGTTTTGTTTGCCTGGAACCAAAGACCCAGAGAGAAAATTAGTTTTGAAAACCTTAAGCTGGCAACAGAACTACCTGATGCAGAATTGAGGAGAACATTATGGGTAAGTATATATAATGTATATTTACTTTCATACAACTATCTAAACCAGGGGTGATCAATTGTGGACCTTTGAAGGTTTTGGAAATACATTTCCCATGATTCTCAGCCAGAATTTCAGCTGGCTGAGCATCATGGGAAATGAAATTCCAAAACCTCTGGAGGGCCACAATTGATGACCCCTGATCTAAACAATACAATGGGAAAAAGTTTGAATGTATATTGATCACTGCTGTGTATAGCTTTCCCTTCTGTTTGGAAATGCTTTGCCATACACTGCACATATTCAGCACATCAAACTGCTAGGGATGTCAGACAGAATTAAGGGCAGTGCTATAAGAGGTGTGTGTGTGTTAGATGTACACAAGTTTCTACTTCAGTGAATTAAGATGTTCAAGTATCTACCACATGAACGTTCTGTGTTTGCTTTTGTCTTTGATGGGTCTGTATGTGTCTCATTTCAGGTAAAGGGACATGGAAGTAATTTATTAAAGGGACAGTCTACTACAAAAAATGTATTATTTCTAAAGATAGATAATCCCTTTATTATCCATTCCCCAGTTTTGCACAGCCAACATGGTTATATTAATATACTTTCAACCTCTGTAATTATATTGTATCTAAGCCTCTTTTGACAGCCCCCTGATCACATGGCTATATATTCTCTATTGACGTGCATTTGTGTCATGCACAACTCCACATGTGTGAGCACAATGTTATCTATATGGCACATGGGAGTTAACTAATAAAAATGTATGTGATAAGAGGCTGTCTTTAGTGGCTTAGTAACAGGCAGACATTTAGAGGTTTAAATGTTATAAAGTAAATTAATATAACAATGTTGGTTGTGCAAGGATGGGGAATGGGTAGTAAAGGCATTATCTATCTTTTTAATTTTGGTGTTGACTGTCCCTTTAAGCTATTGACTGTCATCTTCTATATGAGGAGATGCAGCATTTCATTAAAAGAGCATTAAACTTAAAATGTATAATAAACTGTTTAATAAAAAAACATTAATACTGCAATATGCATTCCTTAATTATTTTGTATACTTTTGCTGTAAAATACACCTAAACATTCCACCCAGTGATTGCTTTGATTAGGACACAAGCTCATTTACATATGTTCCCTAATTGGCCACTGCAAAGGAAATTATGCACATGAACTGCATCAAGAGGTTTATCCCCAAACTGCCCTTGATTTCAACACTTTATACATTTTGCTAACAAAGTTACAATATTTATTTTAATACATTTTTGTGTACAGATCTTTTTGACGCGTAGTCCTTCTTTATTATTATACACTATGTATATATGTTATCTAGGGATTAGAATAGAGGTAAAAAAACACTTCACCTTAATTGAGCATCATGTCTGTCTGATAGATGAGCACTGTTCTGATATATGAGTGAAAGAAACAAAATCCTACCATTGTCATGTTTTAAGGCACTTCCTCTACATGGTGTTCATTTTACATTTCCAAAAATTACTGTTTGAATTGATAGACCAATACCCACTCTATGCCGGAGTCATCTCTTATTTTATCCTGCTGTACGCAATAGAGTTGATAACTTTTATTTGTAATTTATTCTATATTAAGTTGAGGATATATGGTAAAATTTGAGATTAATCTGTGAGAGTCGTGAAGAAAATCCTGTTAAAGGCAGCCAGTGAGATTGGCATAGAAGGACTCTAAAAATGTGTAATTGATTATCTAAAGCTATCTTTATAGGGGCAATATGGCAGCAAAGCTGAAGATATCTTGAGATAACTATTGATAAAATTGTATGAAATATCATGACCCTATTTAAAGGGACATTATTATTTTTTTGTTTCATGATTCTGATAGAGCATACCATTTTAAAACAACTGTCCAATTTATTTCTGTTTAATTTTTTTGCTGTAAATTTATTTGTCTAATTTTTCATTCTCTTTGTATCCTTTATTGAAAAGTATACCTAGCTATGCTCAAAAGTTGCTGATTGGTGGCTGCACATAAATGCTTCTTGTCATTGGCATTCAGATAGCATTACTGCTCCTTCAACAAAAGATACCAAGAAAATGAAGACAATTAAATCATACAAGTAAATTGGAATGTTTGTTAAAATTGTATGATCTATCTAAATCCTGAAAGAAAACATTTGGTTTTCATGTCCCTTTTGGTAATGTTAATTTTGTTAGTGTCATCATAGTTTGTTTTCTTTAATGGTAAATATTATATGACTGCTTAATATGTTTGTACCTTATATCATCCTAATAAGTACTTCTAGTTTATTTCTGTTCTATAAAGGGTTAAATAAATTGTATTTGACAACATGGAACATAAAGGAGATAAAAAAATAACTGGTTGCTGCTCTAATTAAACAAACCACTTGGCTGGTTTACTCTTCCATATATTGATTTGTTTATTTTTTCTTCTCTTTTCATATTTTTTTATTTTTCTGCCTTTAATTAGTCACTTGTAGCTTTTCCAAAACTGAAGAGGCAAGTTTTATCATACGAGCCACAGGTGAACTCGCCAAAAGACTTTACAGAGGGAACCCTCTTCTCGGTGAATCAAGAATTTAGTTTAATGTAAGTGCTAATAATACACATTAGTGGGGTTTGTTTTGTCTCTTTATGCCATATGTTGTGATAAGTATTACTGAAGTTGAACTTTAGACTATCCACATTTTGGTAACTTTATAATATTTACCTGTTTTATATTTTAATACATACATTGGATAATTATGGAGTGTATGAAGTGTAGGATTCCATGCTCAAAATGTGTCAAACCAAACTGGAGAACATTTTAAACGTATATGGCAGAAATCATGGTAAATAAAGTTTGCCTGAAAATATACTGTGCTGTAGTATAATGTATTTTTTTGTTGTGTTTTTTTTTTTTTTTAATGTTCTTCAATATTCTAGAAAAAATGCAAAAGTACAAAAAAGAGGAAAGATAAACTTAATTGGACGCTTGCAGCTTACTACGGAAAGAATGCGAGAAGAAGAAAATGAAGGAATTGTTCAGTTAAGAATACTAAGAACACAGGTATGTGATGAATCAAGTTTTGTTATGGATTTATTTTTTAATTCAGTTCCTATTGCACTAAATACACAAACCTTACAATCTTATAGGTTTCATAGCATGCGCAAGATGGCCAGAACCAGATAATGTTAAATAATTGAAATAAATATCTGGGGGGGGGGGGGATTTGTATGATTTTGAACATTCTGCTTAATCATGTCTTCTGGTATACAGATTTTTTTACTTATTTTTGGACCAACCTAATCATGACTGTATTATAGATAGGTACAAGGCAGAATTTGTATTCTGTATAAGTTTAGCTCCCCTTTAATTTAGTACATTTTACTTTTCAACTATGTGGGAGAGCTTATGAAATGTACTAGTGATAAATTCAGGTAATGATTGTGTATTGAAATAGAATTTCCTGCAGTTCTCTTTAATTAAGAGTTTCTTCAGTCTAATGGCTTTTATATTATTGCGGCCTTGCTAACTTGCACACGTATTACAAGTTGAAAGTAAACCCATTTGATCAAGTGCAAACTAAATTAGCACGCTTTAGGTTTGCTCAAGTGAATACCTCGCCTAATCTAATGCTGAACTACCAATAGCCCTTAAAAGGGCTTTTTGTAGGGCATTGCCCTAAGTTAAAGGGACGCTGAACCCAAATTTTTTCTTTCATGATTCAGATAGAGCATGAAATTTTAAGCAACTTTCTAATTTACTCCTATTAAAATTTCTTCATTCTCTTGGTATCTTTATTTGAAATGTAAGTTTAGATGCCGGCCCATTTTTGGTTAACAACCTGGGTTGTTCTTGCTGATTGGTAGATAAATTCCTCCACCAATAAAAAAGTGCTGTCCAGAGTTCTGAACCCCCAAAAAAGCTTAGATGCATTCTTTTTCAAATAAAGATAGCAAAAGAACGAATAAAAATTGATAATAGGAGTAAAATAGAAAGTTGCTTAAAATTGCATGCTCTATCCGAATCATGAAAGAAAGAATTTGGGTTCAGTGTCCCTTTAAACAGCTCTTTTGCAGTTACATAAAATTCTAATTCCCCCCCCCCCCCCCCCCAACCGTAAAACCCACCAAACCCCCCCACAAAATAAGTAAAACCTAACACTAAAAAAACCTGTAAACTATCCATTTCCCTGAAAAAGGGCATTTGTATGGGCATTACCCTTTAAAAGGGCATTTAGCTCTTTTGCTGCCCATCTCCTAATCTAAAATAAAATAATAATAAAAAAAAAAACTTAGTCTAAAACCCCCCAAAAAATAAAACCTAATCCCTATGAAAATAAAGAAGACCCCCCTAAAATAAAAACACCCCCTAATCTAATGCTAAACTACCAATAGCCCTTAAAATGTTTTTTTGTAGGGCATTGCCCTAAGTTAAACAGCTCTTTTGCAGTTACCAAAAATTCTAAGTCCCCCCTTACAGTAAAACCCACCACCCACCAAACCCCCCAAAATAAATAAATAAACCGAACACTAAAAAAACCTAAAGTATCCTTTGCCCTGAAAAGGGCATTTGTATGGGCATTGCCCTTAATAGAGCATTCAGCTCTTTTGCTGCCCATCCCTAATCTAAAAAAAAAAAATATTTAAAAAATAAAAACCTAAATCTACCCCCCAAAAATAAAAAATTAAACCTAAATTTAAATTAATCTAAAATCACAGAAAATAAAAATCCAAAATTATAAATTTTTTAAAAAATTATACCTAATCCCTATGAAAATAAAAAAGCCCCCCCAAAATAAAAACACCCCCTACTGTAAGAATGAACTGCCATTAAGCCCTTAAAAGGGCTTTCTTTCATGTAATTAGCAAGAGTCCATGAGCTAGTGACGTATGGGATATACATTCCTACCAGGAGGGGCAAAGTTTCCCAAACCTCAAAATGCCTATAAATACACCCCTCACCACACCCACAATTCAGTTTTACAAACTTTGCCTCCGATGGAGGTGGTGAAGTAAGTTTGTGCTAGATTCTACGTTGATATGCGCTCCGCAGCAAGTTGGAGCCCGGTTTTCCTCTCAGCGTGCAGTGAATGTCAGAGGGATGTGAAGAGAGTATTGCCTATTTGAATGCAGTGATCTCCTTCTACGGGGTCTATTTCATAGGTTCTCTGTTATCGGTCGTAGAGATTCATCTCTTACCTCCCTTTTCAGATCGACGATATACTCTTATATATACCATTACCTCTGCTGATTCTCGTTTCAGTACTGGTTTGGCTTTCTACAAACATGTAGATGAGTGTCCTGGGGTAAGTAAATCTTATTTTCTGTGACACTCTAAGCTATGGTTGGGCACTTTGTTTATAAAGTTCTAAATATATGTATTCAAACATTTATTTGCCTTGACTCAGAATGTTCAACTTTCCTTATTTTTCAGACAGTCAGTTTCATATTTGGGATAATGCATTTGAATTAATCATTTTTTTCTTACCTTCAAAAATTTGACACTTTTTAACTGTGGGCTGTTAGGCTCGCGGGGGCTGAAAATGCTTCATTTTATTGCGTCATTCTTGGCGCGGACTTTTTGGCGCAAAAATTATTTTCCGTTTCCGGCGTCATACGTGTCGCCGGAAGTTGCGTCATTTTTTTGACGTTATTTTGCGCCAAAGATGTCGGCGTTCCGGATGTGGCGTCATTTGGCGCCAAAAGCATTTAGGCGCCAAATAATGTGGGCGTCTGATTTGGCGCTAAAAAATATGGGCGTCGCTTTTATCTCCACATTATTTAAGTCTCATTTTTTATTGCTTCTGGTTGCTAGAAGCTTGTTCTTGGCATTCTTTCCCATTCCTGAAACTGTCATTTAAGGAATTTGATCAATTTTGCTTTATATGTTGTTTTTTCTCTTACATATTGCAAGATGTCTCACGTTGCATCTGAGTCAGAAGATACTACAGGAAAATCGCTGTCTAGTGCTGGATCTACCAAAGCTAAGTGTATCTGCTGTAAATTTTTGGTAGCTATTCCTCCGGCTGTTGTTTGTATTGATTGTCATGACAAACTTGTTAATGCAGATAATATTTCCTTTAGTTAAGTACCATTGCCTGTTGCAGTTCCTTCAACATCTAAGGTGCAGAATGTTCCTGATAACATAAGAGATTTTGTTTCTGAATCCATAAAGAAGGCTATGTCTGTTATTTCTCCTTCTAGTAAACGTAAAAAATCTTTTAAAACTTCTCTCCTTACAGATGAATTTTTAAATGAACATCATCATTCTGATTCTGATGACTCTTCTGGTTCAGAGGATTCTTTCTCAGAGGTTGATGCTGATAAATCTTCATATTTATTTAAAATGGAATTTATTCGTTCTTTACTTAAAGAAGTACTAATTGCTTTAGAAATAGAGGATTCTGGTCCTCTTGATACTAATTCTAAACGTTTGGATAAGGTATTTAAAGCTCCTGTGGTTATTCCAGAAGTTTTTCCTGTTCCTAATGCTATTTCTGCAGTAATTTCCAAAGAATGGGATAAATTGGGTAATTCATTTACTCCTTCTAAACGTTTTAAGCAATTATATCCTGTGCCGTCTGACAGATTAGAATTTTGGGACAAAATCCCTAAAGTTGATGGGGCTATTTCTACCCTTGCTAAACGTACTACTATTCCTACGTCAGATGGTACTTCGTTTAAGGATCCTTTAGATAGGAAAATTGAATCCTTTCTAAGAAAAGCTTATCTGTGTTCAGGTAATCTTCTTAGACCTGCTATATCTTTGGCTGATGTTGCTGCAGCTTCAACTTTTTGGTTGGAAACTTTAGCGCAACAAGTAACACATCATGATTCTCATGATATTATTATTCTTCTTCAGCATGCTAATAATTTTATCTGTGATGCCATTTTTGATATTATCAGAGTTGATGTCAGGTTTATGTCTCTAGCTATTTTAGCTAGAAGAGCTTTATGGCTTAAAACTTGGAATGCTGATATGGCTTCTAAATCAACTCTACTTTCTATTTCTTTCCAGGGTAACAAATTATTTGGTTCTCAGTTGGATTCTATTATTTCAACTGTTACTGGTGGGAAAGGAACTTTTTTACCACAGGATAAAAAATCTAAAGGTAAAAACAGGGCTAATAATCGTTTTCGTTCCTTTCGTTTCAACAAAGAACAAAAGCCTGATCCTTCATCCTCAGGAGCAGTTTCAGTTTGGAAACCATCTCCAGTCTGGAATAAATCCAAGCCAGCTAGAAAGGCAAAGCCTGCTTCTAAGTCCACATGAAGGTGCGGCCCTCATTCCAGCTCAGCTGGTAGGGGGCAGGTTACGTTTTTTCAAGGAAATTTGGATCAATTCTGTTCACAATCCTTGGATTCAGAGCATTGTTTCAGAAGGGTACAGAATTGGTTTCAAGATGAGACCTCCTGCAAAGAGATTTTTTCTTTCCCGTGTCCCAGTAAATCCAGTAAAAGCTCAAGCATTTCTGAATTGTGTTTCAGATCTAGAGTTGACTGGAGTAATTATGCCAGTTCCGGAACAGGGGATGGGGTTTTATTCAAATCTCTTCATTGTACCAAAGAAGGAGAATTCCTTCAGACCAGTTCTGGATCTAAAAATATTGAATCGTTATGTAAGGATACCAACGTTCAAGATGGTAACTGTAAGGACTATCTTGCCTTTTGTTCAGCAAGGGAATTATATGTCCACAATAGATTTACAGGATGCATATCTGCATATTCCGATTCATCCAGATCATTATCAGTTCCTGAGATTCTCTTTTCTGGACAAGCATTACCAGTTTGTGGCTCTGCCGTTTGGCCTAGCTACAGCTCCAAGAATTTTTACAAAGGTTCTCGGTGCCCTTCTGTCTGTAATCAGAGAACAGGGTATTGTGGTATTTCCTTATTTGGACGATATCTTGGTACTTGCTCAGTCTTTACATTTAGCAGAATCTCATACGAATCGACTTGTGTTGTTTCTTCAAGATCATGGTTGGAGGATCAATTTACCAAAAAGTTCATTGATTCCTCAGACAAGGGTAACCTTTCTGGGTTTCCAGATGGATTCAGTGTCCATGACTCTGTCTTTAACAGACAAGAGACGTCTAAAATTAATTTCAGCTTGTCGAAACCTTCAGTCACAATCATTCCCTTCGGTAGCCTTATGCATGGAAATTCTAGGTCTTATGACTGCTGCATCGGACGTGATCCCCTTTGCTCGTTTTCACATGCGACCTCTTCAGCTCTGTATGTTGAATCAATGGTGCAAGGATTACACAAAGATATCTCAATTAATATCTTTAAAACCGATTGTTCGACACTCTCTAACGTGGTGGACAGATCACCATCGTTTAATTCAGGGGGCTTCTTTTGTGCTTCCGACCTGGACTGTAATTTCAACAGATGCAAGTCTCACAGGTTGGGGAGCTGTGTGGGGATCTCTGACGGCACAAGGAGTTTGGGAATCTCAGGAGGTGAGATTACCGATCAATATTTTGGAACTCCGTGCAATTTTCAGAGCTCTTCAGTTTTGGCCTCTTCTGAAGAGAGAATCGTTCATTTGTTTTCAGACAGACAATGTCACAACTGTGGCATACATCAATCATCAAGGAGGGACTCACAGTCCTCTAGCTATGAAAGAAGTATCTCAAATTTTGGTTTGGGCGGAATCCAGCTCCTGTCTACTCTCTGCGGTTCATATCCCAGGTATAGACAATTGGGAAGCGGATTATCTCAGTCGCCAAACGTTGCATCCGGGCGAATGGTCTCTTCACCCAGAGGTATTTCTTCAGATTGTTCAAATGTGGGAACTTCCAGAAATAGATCTGATGGCGTCTCATCTAAACAAGAATCTTCCCAGGTATCTGTCCAGATCCCGGGATCCTCAGGCGGAGGCAGTGGATGCATTATCACTTCCTTGGAAGTATCATCCTGCCTATATCTTTCCGCCTCTAGTTCTTCTTCCAAGAGTAATCTCCAAGATTCTGAAGGAATGCTCGTTTGTTCTGCTGGTAGCTCCAGCATGGCCTCACAGGTTTTGGTATGCGGATCTTGTCCGGATGGCCTCTTGCCAACCGTGGACTCTTCCGTTAAGACCAGACCTTCTGTCTCAAGGTCCTTTTTTCCATCAGGATCTGAAATCCGTAAATTTAAAGGTATGGAGATTGAACGCTTGTTTCTTGGTCACAGAGGTTTCTCTGACTCTGTGATTAATACTATGTTACAGGCTCGTAAATCTGTATCTAGAGAGATATATTATAGAGTCTGGAAGACTTATATTTCTTGGTGTCTTTCTCATCATTTTTCTTGGCATTCTTTTAGAATACCGAGAGTATTACAGTTTCTTCAGGATGGTTTAGATAAGGGTTTGTCTGCAAGTTCCTTGAAAGGACAAATCTCTGCTCTTTCTGTTCTTTTTCACAGAAAGATTGCTATTCTTCCTGATATTCATTGTTTTGTACAAGCTTTGGTTCGTATAAAGCCTGTCATTAAGTCAATTTCTCCTCCTTGGAGTTTGAATTTGGTTCTGGGGGCGCTTCAAGCTCCTCCATTTGAACCTATTCATTCATTGGACATTAAATTACTTTCTTGGAAAGTTTTGTTCCTTTTGGCCATCTCTTCTGCCAGAAGAGTTTCTGAATTATCTGCTCTTTCTTGTGAGTCTCCTTTTCTGATTTTTCATCAGGATAAGGCGGTGTTGCGAACTTCTTTTGAATTTTTACCTAAAGTTGTGAATTCCAACAACATTAGTAGAGAAATTGTGGTTCCTTCATTATGTCCTAATCCTAAGAATTCTAAGGAGAAATCGTTGCATTCTTTGGATGTTGTTAGAGCTTTGAAATATTATGTTGAAGCTACTAAATCTTTCCGAAAGACTTCTAGTCTATTTGTTATCTTTTCCGGTTCTAGAAAAGGCCAGAAAGCTTCTGCCATTTCTTTGGCATCTTGGTTGAAATCTTTAATTCATCTTGCCTATGTTGAGTCGGGTAAGACTCCGCCTCAGAAAATTACAGCTCATTCTACTAGGTCAGTTTCTACTTCCTGGGCGTTTAGGAATGAAGCTTCGGTTGATCAGATTTGCAAAGCAGCAACTTGGTCCTCTTTGCATACTTTTACTAAATTCTACCATTTTGATGTATTTTCTTCTTCTGAAGCAGTTTTTGGTAGAAAAGTACTTCAGGCAGCGGTTTCAGTTTGAATCTTCTGCTTATGTTTTTCATTAAACTTTATTTTGGTTGTGGATTATTTTCAGCAGGAATTGGCTGTCTTTATTTTGTCCCTCCCTCTCTAGTGACTCTTGTGTGGAAAGATCCACATCTTGGGTAGTCATTATCCCATACGTCACTAGCTCATGGACTCTTGCTAATTACATGAAAGAAAACATAATTTATGTAAGAACTTACCTGATAAATTCATTTCTTTCATATTAGCAAGAGTCCATGAGGCCCGCCCTTTTTTTGTGGTGGTTATGATTTTGTATAAAGCACAATTATTCCAATTCCTTATTTTATATGCTTTCGCACTTTTTTATCACCCCACTTCTTGGCTATTCGTTAAACTGAATTGTGGGTGTGGTGAGGGGTGTATTTATAGGCATTTTGAGGTTTGGGAAACTTTGCCCCTCCTGGTAGGAATGTATATCCCATACGTCACTAGCTCATGGACTCTTGCTAATATGAAAGAAATGAATTTATCAGGTAAGTTCTTACATAAATTATGTTTTTTGCAGGGCATTGCCCCAAGATAAACAGCTCTTTCCATCTAAACGGGAGGAGAGTCCACAGCTTCATTCATTACTGTTGGGAATTGAGAACCTGGCCACCAGAATGAGGCAAAGACACCCCAGCCAATGGCTTAAATACCTCCCCCACTTCCCTCATCCCCAGTCATTCTTTGCCTTTTGTCACAGGAGGATGGCAGAGAAGTGCCGAAGATTGGAGTAGTCTCTTATGGAGGGTAGTACTCTTCACATTGGGACTGGAGTTTTTAAGTCGTCCTGTCAGCCTCTCAATGAGAGCATGGGTGAGAGTCTTTCTGCAAAACCATCCCGACTTATGTTAACAGCTCCTCGAGCAATCTGCGTTGTCGAACTTCGCTTCACTGCCTGCTTTCTTCTCTCAAGTCCATGGTGGAGGTGATGCTACTATCAGTCACACTTGAAAGGCTGTGTTCCTGTTCCACGGTGTAGATTCCGGTAATATCATTTTATTTTACTTTATTCATCAATGTACTGTAATGTAAATGTTTTCCCGAGAGGCTACCAACTTGCGGGTCTAACTAATGTCATAAGGGTCTCAGTGAGTTACTTTTAGTATCTTGGAATCGAGGGTTAATATCTCCTGAGGGGGGTTATTGAACAAGGGGGTTTATAGGCATGTTTGTTATGTGATTCAACCTGCTTATGTGCAATGTTTTTGGGCTCGTGGTTTGGAACTTTGAGGACTTTGAAATTGACGCTGCCTTTTGGTTGTGCGCACTTTTTTGGACTGTACGGTTCACCTTGTGTTCGGGCGTGGTTACGTTCCGTTTTCCATTTCCGCATTCCCGACCGTGTGGCGAAGGAAATTTTCTAGTCCGCAGGGGTCTGTTCATAGGAGGTGGTGAGTGCCCCAGCCATTGTGGGTGTCGGGTGCCCGTTTTTGTTTTACTACTTTAGTCCATATTTATATTTCCTCTATCCAGTTATGGAGAATTCTGATGCTGAGACGGTGCTAATTTCATATTCAGTTATGGAGGATTCTGATACTGAGACTATTTTGATTTCAGATTCTGTGTCAGGTGATGAATCCGGGTTGGCCTCGTTGACGCATGTCAACCAGTTTTGTTCCGTATGCCATATGAGAGCGCCTTGTTCCTCGGGCTTGGGGATTCAAGGGACAGCTGAGCCATCCGCCTCTGTGGGATGTTCCCTATCAATTCATACTTCTACACATGCGGGTAACCCAGTTTCTGATTCCTCCAGGCTGGGTGGCGTGTTCCCCCTGGAGGTTGCAGCACGTTTTCGCTTCCACATAATGTTGGCGATTGTTCGTCTACAGAGTCCAGACGTTTATTTGAGAATTTGCTTGTGCCCTATTGTCCAGTGCCTTCCGCCTTGGGAAGGGCCTCTACAGTTCCCCACGGGTGTAACTGTCCCTGAGTGTTGTGCCTTCCATTACAGGATTGTCCGCCTTCACGTATTGCTCAGACATGTTTTTCAGTTATTGAATGACCCTATCTTTACCAGATACGAGGATTTTCAACCTGCTAATTCGAATGGTACACCTCATTAGACATGTGGGGATGAGGTAACCTGATTTGATTGAGATCCCAGTTTTTTGAAAGACAGGGTTCCGTTTGGCTGGTCCTTTGGGCAGGCCTGTGTCTTTTTTGGCGTTAACCTCTGAGTTGCCTTATATTTTATTTGTATCCGATGGGATGTCTTTTATTTGGTTTTGTTTCCTTCGGGAACCTTCTGGGATCGATGCACTCTGTTCTTCGGAAGTTGTTTTGTACACGTTAGTCCTGTTTTATAATGTCCGTTTTTTTTTTTTGCCCTATGAGGGAGAATTTTGCAGCTTGCCGGTTACGACCCTAAGTGCAGGCTGGTCCTGTTGGGTTCGTTCAGTCTTTTGTCTGTTCAGACACATGGCGCTGTTCTGCTCGGCTGGTACGGTAGAAGCGCTGAGTGCTCAGGTTATCATTTGGTTTTCATTTTCAACTAAGCATTCGAGGGGACCTGTGGGTCCGTAGGGCTGGTAGGATTCTTTCAGTCCTTATAGACTTCAGTCATAGATGACCGGGTCAGGGGAGTTTTCTTTTACAAGATATGACGAGTCAACGGATTTCATCCTTACTTATGGGATATCGCCTCCTGGGCAGCAGGAGGAGGCAAAGAGCTCCACAGCAGAGCTGTATAAATAGCTCCTCCCTCCCAACCCAGTTATTCTCTTTGCCTGTGTTAGTGATAGGAAGAGGTAAAGTAAGGGGTTAGTTTAGATTCTTCAATCAAGAGTTTATTATTTTCAAATGGTGCCAAAGGGTGCTATTTTACTACAGGGGGTAGCTGTATTACTTGTCAGCCTCTAGAGTAGAGCTATAGGTGGCTTTAAGTAATGGTAACTGGTGGGGTTTTATCCTCACTGCGCCTCCCATACTATTGCTGCCCTTCTGGTTTCATGGTCTTATGAAATGGTAAATGAGACCCTTACTGTGTCCACAGAGCTGCAGGAGGGAGAAGACCTCTTGATCCTGTGGACGTCTCATGCTGTCACTCAGCATAGAGGTAAGTGCAGTCTTTGTTTTTCTGGGCCATGCTACCTCAGAAATGGCTGTACTTTAAATTGTTGGGAATCATAGGCTCTAAACTGAAAGGGCTTTCCTAGCTTACATAGTGTGGGGTTGTCATGTCTCATGTCATAATACACTATAATGTATTCCTTCCACATGTCTGGGGAAATGAACTGTTTCTCTTGTTAAGTGTGTTCAGTCCACGGGTCATCCATTACTTATGGGATATATTCTCCTTCCCAACAGGAAGTTGCAAGAGGATCACCCAAGCAGAGCTGCTATATAGCTCCTCCCCTCACATGTCATATCCAGTCATTCTCTTGCAACTCTCAACAAAGAAGGAGGTCGTGAGAGGAGTTAGGAGTTTTTTACTTAATTATTCTTCAATCAAAAGTTTGTTATTTTAAATGGCACCGGAGTGTGCTGTTTTTTCTCTCAGGCAGTATTTAGAAGAAGAATCTGCCTGTGTTTTCTATGATCTTAGCAGACGTAACTAAGATCCACTGGCTGTTCTCGCACATTCTGAGGAGTGGGGTAACTTCAGAAAAGGGAATAGCATGCGGGGTCCCCTGCAAATGAGGTATGTGCAGTAAAATATTTTCTAGGAATGGAATTGACTAAGAAAACACTGCTGATACCCATATGATGTAAGTAACAGCCTTAAATGCAGTAGTAGCGACTGGTATCAGGCTGGTAAATGTATGCGCAGTAGAGTTATTTTCTAGGGAATAGAATTTGACTGAAAAAATACTGTTAATACTGAAATAATGTATGAGGCTTAACTGCAGTAGAAGCGACTGGTAGCAGGCTTAGTGATAACTTTACATAACATTTGAAATGTTTGTTTTTAAAACGTTTACTATCATGTTAATCGTTTTGTGAGGTACTTTGGTGATAAATCTTTTGGGGCATGATTTTTCCACATGGCTAACGGATATTTCTGCATAGAAAC
Organism: Bombina bombina; assembly: GCF_027579735.1. Classification (NCBI taxonomy): domain Eukaryota; kingdom Metazoa; phylum Chordata; class Amphibia; order Anura; family Bombinatoridae; genus Bombina; species Bombina bombina. The sequence continues at coordinate 1,153,610,541 of NC_069501.1, read as the reverse complement.
CGTTATATCAGGTCTCCCACTGTTGTGATATGAGTGGGAGGGGCCTTTTTTTAGCGCCTTGTTGCACAGTTAAAATTCAATCACAGTCTTCCTGCTTCTTCCTCCTTGATCCAGGACGTCTCCAGAGAGCTCAGGGGTCTTCAAAATTCATTTTTGAGGGAGGTAATCAGTCACAGCAGACCTGTGACAGTGTGTTTGACTGTGAGAAAAACGTTATCTGTTAAATTGATTTTCCGTTTTTGGGTATTAAGGGGTTAATCATCCTTTTGCTAGTGGGTGCAATCCTCTGCTAATTTCATACGTTTACTGTAAAAATTGGTTGCTATAACTGAATTAGTTCATTGTTATTTCAGCTGTGACAGTTTTTTTGTGTGTTTAAAAGCGCAGCAGCGTTTTTTATATTGCTTGAAAACTTATTGAAGGTATTTTCCAAGCTTGCTAGTCTCATTGCTAGTCTGTTTAAACATGTCTGATACAGATGAATCTGCTTGTTCATTATGTTTAAAAGCCAATGTGGAGCCCAATAGAAATATGTGTACCAATTGTATTGATGTTGCTTTAAATAAAAGTCAGTCTTTACCGGTAAAGAAATTATCACCAGACAACGAGGGGGAAGTTATGCCGCCTAACTCTCCTCACGTGTCAGTACCTCACGTGTCAGTACCGCTCAGGAGGTGCGTGATGTTGTGGCGCCAAGTACATCAAGGCCCTTACAAATCACTTTGCAAGATATGGCTAATGTTATGACTGAAGTATTATCTAAATTGCCTGAGTTAAGAGGCAAGCGCGATAGCTCTGGGTTAAGGACAGAGCGCGCTGATGACACGAGAGCCGTGTCCGATACTGCGTCACAATTTGCAGAACATGAGGACGGAGAGCTTCATTCTGTGGGTGACGGTTCTGATCCAGGGAGTTCGGATTCAGAAATTTCAAATTTTAAATTTAAGCTTGAGAACCTCCGTGTATTGCTAGCGGAGGTGTTAGCGGCTCTGAATGATTGTGACACGGTTGCAATCCCAGAGAAATTATGTAGGCTGGATAAATACTATGCGGTACCGGTGTGTTCTGACGTTTTTCCTATACCTAAAAGGCTTACAGAGATTATTAGCAAGGAGTGGGATAGACCCGGTGTGCCCTTTTCCCCTCCTCCGATATTTAGAAAAATGTTCCCAATAGACGCTACCACACGGGACTTATGGCAGACGGTCCCGGTCCCTAAGGTGGAGGGAGCAGTTTCTACTTTAGCTAAGCGTACCACTATCCCGGTGGAGGATAGTTGTGCTTTTTCAGATCCAATGGATAAAAAATTAGGTTACCTTAAGAAAATGTTTGCTCAACAAGGTTTTATATTACAGCCCCTTGCATGCATTGCGCCCGTCACTGCTGCAACGGCATTCTGGTTTGAGTCTCTGGAAGAGGCTATTCGCACAGCACCATTGGATGAGATCATGAACAAGCTTAAAGCACTTAAGCTAGCTAATGCATTTGTTTCGGACGCCGTTGTGCATTTAACCAAACTAACGGCTAAGAACTCCGGATTTGCCATCCAGGCACGAAGAGCGCTATGGCATCAACTTCCTCCGCTCCAAAACAGGAAGGAACTGCTGCTCTTTACAGACAGGATTGGAAAGGCAACCAGTCCTGGAACTAGGGCAAGCAGGCCAGAAAGCCTACTTCTGCCCCTAAGACAGCATGAAGAAAGGGCCTCCTATCCGGAAACGGATCTAGTGGGGGGCAGACTTTCTCTCTTCGCCCAGGCTTGGGCAAGAGATGTCCAGGATCCCTGGACGTTGGAGATCATATCTCAGGGATACCTTCTGGACTTCAAAGCTTCTCCTCCACAAGGGAGATTTCATCTGTCAAGGTTATCAACAAATCTAATAAAGAAAGAGGCATTTCTACAATGTGTACAAGACCTCTTAGTAATGGGAGTGATCCACCCAGTTCCGCGGACGGAACAAGGGCAAGGTTTTTACTCAAATCTGTTTGTGGTTCCCAAAAAAGAGGGAACCTTCAGACCAATCTTGGACCTAAAGATCTTAAACAAGTTCCTAAGGGTTCCATCGTTCAAAATGGAAACTATTCGAACCATCCTACCCATGATCCAAGAGGGTCAGTATATGACCACAGTGGACTTAAAGGATGCCTACCTTCACATACCGATTCACAAAGATCATTATCGGTACCTAAGGTTTGCCTTTCTAGACAGGCATTACCAGTTTGTAGCTCTTCCCTTCGGGTTAGCTACGGCCCCGAGAATTTTTACAAAGGTTCTGGGCTCGCTTCTGGCGGTGCTAAGACCGCGAGGCATAGCGGTGGCTCCGTACCTAGACGACATTCTGATACAAGCGTCAAGTTTTCAAAATGCAAAGTGTCATACAGAGATAGTTCTAGCATTTCTGAGGTCGCATGGGTGGAAAGTGAACATGGAAAAGAGTTCTCTATTACCACTCACAAGGGTTCCCTTTCTAGGGACTCTTTTATAGATTCTGTAGGGATGAAGATTTACCTGACGGAGTCCAGGTTATCAAAAATTCTAAATGCTTGCCGTGTCCTTCATTCCATTCCAAGCCCATCAGTAGCTCAGTGCATGGAAGTAATCGGCTTAATGGTTGCGGCAATGGACATAGTGCCATTTGCGCGCCTGCATCTCAGACCGCTGCAATTATGCATGCTAAGTCAGTGGAATGGGGATTACTCAGATCTGTCCCCTCTACTAGATCTGGACCAGGAGGCCAGAGATTCTCTTCTCTGGTGGTTGTCTCAGGTTCATCTGTCCAAAGGAATGACTTTTCGCAGGCCAGATTGGACGATTGTAACAACAGATGCCAGCCTACTAGGCTGGGGCGCAGTCTGGAACTCCCTGAAGGCTCAGGGATCGTGGACTCAGGAGGAGAAACTCCTCCCAATCAATATTCTGGAATTAAGAGCAATATTCAATGCTCTTCTAGCTTGGCCTCAGTTAGCAACACTGAGGTTCATCAGATTTCAGTCGGACAACATCACGACTGTGGCTTACATCAACCATCAAGGGGGAACCAGGAGTTCCCTAGTCTCACTCTTGCCACCTGTCAGCGATCTACATCCCAGGCGTGGAGAACTGGGAGGCGGACTTTCTAAGTAGCCAGACCTTTCATCCGGGGGAGTGGGAACTTCACCCGGAGGTATTTGCTCAACTGATTCTTCGTTGGGGCGAACCGGAACTGGATCTCATGGCATCTCGCCAGAACGCCAAGCTTCCTTGTTACGGATCCAGGTCCAGGGACCCGGGAGCGGTGCTGATAGATGCACTAGCAGCCCCTTGGGTTTTCAACATGGCTTATGTGTTTCCACCATTTCCGTTGCTGCCTCGACTGATTGCCAAGATCAAACAGGAGAGAGCATCGGTGATTCTGATAGCGCCTGCGTGGCCACGCAGGACCTGGTATGCAGACCTAGTGGACATGTCGTCCTGTCCACCATGGTCTCTGCCTCTGAGGCAGGACCTTCTAATTCAGGGTCCTTTCAACCATCCAAGCCTAATTTCTCTGAGGCTGACTGCATGGAGATTGAACGCTTAATTCTATCAAAGCGTGGTTTCTCGGAGTCGAAGAGTTACTCATAGAGTAAAGTTAGGATTCCTAGGATATTGTCTTTTCTACAAGAGGGTTTAGAAAAGGGTTTATCCGCTAGTTCGTTAAAGGGACAGATTTCTGCTCTGTCTATTCTTTTACACAAACGTCTGGCAGAAGTTCCAGACGTTCAGGCTTTTTGTCAGGCTTTAGCTAGGATTAAGCCTGTGTTTAAGACTGTTGCTCCGCCGTGGAGCTTAAACTTAGTTCTTAAAGTTCTCCAAGGTGTTCCGTTTGAACCCCGTTTGAACCCCTTCATTCCATTGATATTAAGCTTTTATCTTGGAAAGTTCTGTTTTTGATGGCTATTTCCTCGGCTCGAAGAGTCTCTGAGTTATCTGCCTTACATTGTGATTCTCCTTATCTGATTTTTCATTCAGACAAGGTAGTTCTGCGTACTAAACCTGGGTTTTTACCTAAGGTAGTTTCTAACAGAAATATTAATCAAGAGATTGTTGTTCCATCATTATGTCCTAATCCTTCTTCAAAGAAGGAACGTCTTTTGCATAATCTGGACGTGGTCCGTGCCCTGAAGTTCTACTTACAGGCAACTAAATATTTTCGGCAAACTTCTTCTCTGTTTGTCGTTTATTCTGGACAGAGAAGAGGTCAAAAGGCTTCGGCCACCTCTCTCTCTCTTTGGCTTCGTAGCATAATACGTTTAGCCTATGAGACTGCTGGACAGCAGCCCCCTGAAAGAATTACAACTCATTCCACTAGAGCTGTGGCTTCCACCTGCGCCTTTAAGAATGAGGCCTCTGTTGAACAGATTTGCAAGGCTGCAACTTGGTCTTCACTTAATACCTTTTCAAAATTTTACAAATTTGACACTTTTGCTTCTTCGGAGGCTGTTTTTGGGAGAAAGGTTCTACAGGCAGTGGTTCCTTCTGTTTAATGTTCCTGCCTTGTCCCTCCCTTCATCCGTGTACTTTAGCTTTGGTATTGGTATCCCATAAGTAATGGATGACCCGTGGACTGAACACACTTAACAAGAGAAAACATAATTTATGCTTACCTGATAAATTTATTTCTCTTGTAGTGTGTTCAGTCCACGGCCCGCCCTGTCTTTTTTGAGGCAGTTCTAAATTTTAATTAAAACTCCAGTCACCACTGCACCCTATAGTTTCTCCTTTCTCGTCTTGTTTCGGTCGAATGACTGGATATGACATGTGAGGGGAGGAGCTATATAGCAGCTCTGCTTGGGTGATCCTCTTGCAACTTCCTGTTGGGAAGGAGAATATATCCCATAAGTAATGGATGACCCGTGGACTGAACACACTGCAAGAGAAATAAATTTATCAGGTAAGCATAAATTATGTTTTCTGCAAGGGTTCCCATATATAGGTCATTACCTAATGTGTACCAGGGACCGTAATTCTATGTGTCAGGCAGTTCTGAACAACATGTCTCTGTATGTCTCCCAGCGGCTTTCCTCTAGTCTAACAGCCGACAGGGAGGGTTATCCTATATAACACCTAACTGGTGTATAGGATTTTTATACACGATGCTCCCTGTTGCTTTCGCTAATTAAAAGCCGACAGGCAGGGTGATTTTGTTTTAGACAATAAATTTTGTAACTGTCAGAATGAGTTATCCTGTTTTTCCTAAGATATACAGGATCATTCCATGTTCCTTTCCCTACCGGTACCCTTTATCTTTATGGCTTATGTTTTGAATTATACGCCGAAAGGGAGATTGCCTTATTAGACACTTTTGTGAGGGCATTTGGCAGGGAGATTTATGCCTATCAGTTTATTGAAGCTGATTATGGGTTTGCTTGTGTGTTACTTTCGTTCTCCCGGCGGCTCCATTTTTGTAAAAATTGTTGGTCCGCATGGGAGATTGAGCTCAACACGCCCACGATTCTCAGTTTGTTCTGTTCCCAATATTTTCAGACAACTCCTTTCAGATTTAGATGCTTTAAGCAGCATCCTAACACTTGCAAATATTTAATACCATTCTAGCCTCTAGTACCTTTGCAGAAGGGTGCAGACATTTTAGGCAAGTTTATTTAAAATAAGACATGGCATAAATGAGTCAGTAACTCTTTTTAGTCAAGTGTCCCACGATGGGTGCCCTCTTACTGACGCCTCGCCATATACCTAGATTGGCAAGCGCACAGATTGCATGTACATTTCTGAATGGTGTCTAAGTTATGCTATATTGCTCGCGCATTTCATTTGCTTTTATACCACTACAGTACATGGCCTCTGTAGTTTACAATTAAAGTGACAGTAAGGTTCATTTTTTTATTAGGGCATGGCTGCTGTTTTTGGTGTGCATTCATCCTTGGTGACTTAGGATGTAACAGACACACACGTCTACAGAGTTACTTTAAGATGCTCTGTTGTGACTTAGTGGCTAGCTCATTGACCTTGGCAAGCAGAAGATCCAGGGTTCAAATTCCCTGTAGGCTGCTGGTTGTTAAAATCTCAGGTGCTTCAAGACGTATTTTACAACAAGCAATCTGACGATTCTTTCTAAAAATACATGGAATTAAAATTATTATCTTAGCTGTTTCAGTTATAGATTTCTGGCAGGTTACCAAATGGCGGCTAAGAGTTTGGGGTTTTTCCGTCTTAGTGTGCAGAGTCTTATGCTTGACTTCTTGGTCTGCAGATGTGTTCTCTACATCTGTTTTTGACTTTTCCCTACAAGGGATTACCTCTGGCATCACGGGAGTCATTCCCTCCCTCAGGACAAGAAATCCGATCTGAGGGGGCGACAGAGTAATTTTCGTGCCTTCGAAATTAGGGGGACCTCCCCTTCTTCTTCTTCCTCTAAACGGGAAGGTATCTATTAGCAAGCCAGATTTACCTGGAGACCAGTCCAGTTTTTTGTTGGGCTTGGCCCCCGATCCGTGATCGGATATAATGGGGGGCAGACTTTCTTCTTCCTCCTGGCTTGGATAAGAAAATACTATAGCCGGACAGATAGCTCAGCATGCTAAGGCACTGTGGCTGAGATCTGTAGCAACCCAAGGATTGCAGGTTCAATCCATGGCGAGGTCCACTCAACCTTTCATCCTTCCAAGGTTGATAAAATGAGCAGCGCCTTGAGACCCTTACGGGTGATTAGCCGTGCTTTACAAGTACCCCGTACATACTTTATGTTTAGGATCCCTGGGCTTTAGATAGGGTCTCAGGGATACAAGCTGGGAGTCAGAGATTTTCCCCCAGAGGAAGGTTTCTTCTTCTCGATTATCTGTAGAAAATTAAGAGAGAGGCATTCTTACGCTGTGTAAGAGACCTATCCTCCATGGCAGTTATTTGTCCCGTTCCAGTTCAGACACAGACACAGGGGGTTTTATTCCAATCTGTTTGTAGTTTACAAAAAGAGGGCATTTTCAGTCCCTTCTTAGATCTCAAGTGTCTAAGCAAGATGAAAACTATTTGATTCTTCCATTGATCCAGGAGGGTCAAGTTATAACTTCTGTGGATCTAAAGGATGCATATCTTCATGTTATTATCCACAGAGATCATTACAAGTTTCTGAGGTTTGTCTTTCTGGACAAATATTTTCAGTTCGTGGCTCGTCCTTTTGGTCTGGCCACAGCACCCAGGATTTTTGCAAGATTTCTGGGTTTGCTGCTCCGCGGGGCATTGCAGTGACGCCTTAGCTGGACGATATATCTGGTCCAGGCGTCGTCTTATCAGCTAACAAAGTCTCATACCGACATGGTTCTATCCTTCTGAGGACTCACGGGTGGACAGTGAATCTGGAAAAGAGTTCGCTTGTTCCACAGACAAAGGTTCTTTTCTTGGGGGCTCTAATCGACTCTTTTTCCATGAATTACTTTCTGACGGGGGTCAGACAGTTTAAGATTCTGGATGTATGCAGATCTCTTTAGGCCAATCCTAACGGCCATCTGTAGGTCAGTGCATGGAGGTGCATCTCAGACCTCTGCAACTGAGCATGTTCAGTCAGTGGAATAGAGGTTACACAAATTTGTCTCTTCAGATATATCTGGAGCTGGAGACGAGGGATTCTCTTTTATGGTGATTGTCGCTGGATCATCTATCTCGGGGACCATGCTTCCGCAGTCCCTCATGGGTGATGGTGTCAACGGGCGCCAGCCTGATAGGATGGACAGCAGTCTGGAACTCCCTGAGGGCTCAGGGTGTAGGGTCTTAATCGTAGTATCTACTCCCTTCAATATCCTAGAGCTGAGAGTAATATTAAATATGTTTCAGGTTTGGCCTCAATTTGCTTCGGTTGGGTTCATCAGCTTTCAGTCGACGATATTACGACTGTAGCTTACATCACTCATCAGGGAGGAACAAAGAGTTCCTTGGCGATGACAGAAGTAACCAAGATAATTCAGTGGGATGAGGCTCACTCTTGTTTTTTGTCGGCAATCCACATTCCAGGAGTGGAAAACTGGGAAGCGGATTTTCTAAGCAGGCAGCCTTTTTATCCAGGGGAATGGGAACTCCATCCGGAGGTATTTGCCAATCTGATTCTCAGATGGGGCAGGCCAGAGTTGTTCTTATGGCATTTCGTCAGAAGGCGAAGCTTCTGAGATACGGGTCCAGGTCCAGTGATCCCCAGGCCGAACTGATAGATGTCTTGGCAGGGCTTTGGTCGTTCAACCTAACTTGTGTGTTCCTTCCATTTGCTCTCCTTCTCCGTGTGATTGCTTGGGTCAATCAGGAGAGGGTTTCGGTGATCCTCATTGCTCGAGGCGTAACCTTGCAGGCCTTGGTATGCCGAGCTGGTAGAAATATCATCTCTTCCACCGTGGAAGATTCCGTTACGGGAAGAACTTCTCATTCAGGGATCCTTCCATCATCCGAATTTGATTTCTCTGCAGCTGAATGCTTGGAGATTGACCGCTTGATTTTATCTAAGCGAGGGTTCTCTGTTTCGGCCGTTGATTCCTTGATTCAGGCGCGTAAGCCTGTCACTAGAAAAATTTACCATAAGATATGGCGTAAATATATTTTTTGGTGTGAATCCAGGGCTACTCATGGAGTAGGGTTAGGATTCCCAGGATCTTATCTTTCTCCAGGTAGAATTGGAGAAAGGGTTGTCAGCAAGTTCCTTAAGGGGACAGATTTCTGCTTTGTCTATTTTGCTACACAAGCGTCTGGCAGATGTTTCAGATGTTCAATCTTTTTGTCAGGCTCTGACTAGGATCAGACCTGTATTTAGACCAATTGCTCCTCTTTGGAGTTTGAATTTAGTTCTTAATGTTCTTCAAGGGGTTCCATTTGAACCTATGCATTCCATAGATATTAAGTTGTTATCTTGGAACGTTTTATTTTCGGTTGCTATTTCTTCTGCTCGCAGAGTTTCTGAGCTTTCGGCATTACAATGTGATTCTCCATATCTTATTTTCCATGCAGATTAGGTAGTGTTGCGTACCAAACCTGGTTTTCTCCTAAGGCTGTTTCAAATAAAAATATTATCTAGAAATTATTGTTCCTTCCTTGTGTCCTAGCCCTTTTTCTAAGAAGGAGCGTCGGTTACATAATCTGGATGTAGTCCATGCCTTGAAGTTCTACTTACAGGCGACTAAGGATTTTCGTCAAACATCTTCAATTTTTGTTGTTTTTTCTGGGAAACGTAGGGGTCAGAAAGCTACAGCTACCTCTTTCTTTTTTGCTGAGGAGTATCATCCGTGTTGCATATGAGACTGCTGGACAGCAGCCTCCAGAACAAATTACGGCCCATTCTACTAGAGCTGTGGCTTCCTCATGGGCATTTAAAAACCATGCTTCTGTTGAACAGATTTGCAAGGCTGCAACTTGGTCGTCTCTTCACACTTTTTCCAAATTTTACAAATTTGATTATTTTGCCTTGTCTGAGGCTGTTTTTGGGAAAAAGGTTCTTCAAGCAGTGGTGCCTTCCGTTTAGGTTCCTGTCTTTTCCCTTCCTTTCATCCGTGTCCCATAGCTTTGGTATTGTATCCCATAAGTAAGGATGAAATCCGTGGACTCGTCATATCTTGTAAAAGAAAAGGAAATTTATGCTTACCTGCTAAATTTATTTCTTTTACGATATGACGGCCCACCCTGTCATTTTTCTAAGACAGGTTTTTATTTTTGTTAAACTTCAGTCACCTCTGCTCCTTGGCTTTTACTTTCTCTTCCTAACTTCGGTCGAATGACTGGGTTGGGAGGGAAGGGAGGAGCTATTTATACAGCTCTGCTGTGGAGCTCTTTGCCTCCTCCTGCTGACCAGCAGGCGATATCCCATAAGTAAGGATGAAATCCATGGACTCGTCATATCGTAAAAGAAATAAATTTATCAGGTAAGCATAAATTTCCTTTTTTCTGCTCTGTCACTCTGACATCTGATATCTTCAGAACATAGTGTTTCCTCCCCCATGCGGTGGAGGGTTGGAGGGCTTAGCACCCCATTGCCGCAGTTTGTGCGATTTGTCCTTCGTTTTTAGGGCTCTGCATTGTCCTTGATCCAACAGCTTGTATCAGTTTAGGTTGTCTAGCCTGCGGAGGGTTTTCAGTTTGAAACCAGAGCAGCTTTTGGCACCTTGCAGGTGTGCGCATACGCTACTTATAGTGTATCTAGATACAGCTCTTACTCTTGATGTGTACTGTCTGTTTGAGTGATGAGACCTTTGGGTCTGCTTCCATTGTCCCAGGGTGAGTTGGATCTCCTTTTAGGGATCTGTATTGCGGGTGAAAGTTGATCCCTGTGGGGACTTTGTTTAGCTTGGGGTTTCCCGAAGCTGGGAGGGCTTAGCGCCTGTCTCTTCCATGTTTCCTCTGCTGGTGTAGCGGTGATGGGGAGACTAGCCCTGCTAGAAGTGTTTTTTTGACCTTGAGGTATCCCTTATGTTGTCCTGAGGCCTTGAGAAGTCTCTTCATAGGACTTGCTCCCTTCTTATATCCTTGCTCCTTGGAGCGTTGGACTTGGCTAGGGGTGGTTCCTTCCTTTGATTGGGGCTTTCGAGTTCTTTATGCTATCCGGATTCTCTGGATATGCATTCATATCCCTGGTGTCTGGCTTTTTGGCCAGGTGGGGTGTTTAGTTTTAGGGTAAGGTTGCCTGAACTATTAGGTGCCCGTACCTGTTTTTCTTCTTGAGACTTCTGATTGCTGAGGCTTCGGGCCTTTTTCCTGACCCAGTCTTGGGTTGTTTTGGAGTCTTGGATCTCGGGGCTGGTCGGGGTGTTTCACGGTAGTGGGAACTTGGGGTATGTCCTCGCTCCATCTATCTGACCTGGTCATGATGGCCAGGTATTCGGAGTATTTATTACTCTTTGCAACAGAGCAGCCTAGGTGCTCTAGGGTTAGCTTTGTGACTTGCGCCTCAAGGGTTGTTGGTTCATACCCAGCTGCTGGCGCTGAATGTCCATTTCTGGTGCGCCTTATGGTTGCATTCCCTTGGTCAGCTTGCCAGTGTAACCCGTGGATTCCCTGCTCTGCAGGCGAATGGGTTGGCTGTGTCTCTGCTTGGCAAGCCACTTGTAGGGGGGTCCTTTTCTAGGACATTCGTGTTGGGGATTTATCTTCCCATTAGCCGGTGGCTTTGGGCCATAAGGACAGTTGTTGCCTTTCTGGCCTCATCCCGTTTCTTTAGGGGATATTCTCCTCCCTATGGAGATGGGAGTCCTTTCTTGGGGCTTCTCCTGGTTGGGAGATGGAAAGGGGGGATAGGTTCCTCATGGGGTCTTGCTGGCTCCAAGTTAGACTTGTGGGGCCTTTTTTTGTTAGATCCTTAGGTCTATGGTCCTGTCGTCTGTTTCAGGGGTCAGGTTGTACCTGTACTCTGTGGGGATGGTGGTGCTTTCCTTACGCTCGTTTCTGTACCAGTTTCGGGATTCTTCTGTTCCCCGGTTAGGGATCCCTGAGACTGGGTTGGTCCAGCTGAGTGGGGGTCTGCAGGTCAGGATGGCCAAGCGGCCTAAGGCGCTGCGTTCAGAGCGCAGTCTCCTCTGGATGTGCGGACTTTTTGAGTCTATCTTGTTAGCTCAGTCTGCTAGGATATGGATTTCCTTTTCAACTTGCTCCTTTGCTTTTAGGAGGGAGTTTCCTCTTCTGGCTCTGAAGGTATACTCTCCTTCTCGGGGGGCCTTGATTGAGGTTTTGTGTCCCCCTTTTTTAGTGACCTGTGTGTGGGTCCAGCGGCTTCGGTTGCTTTCTGCTTGACTGCTTCTTCCTCCTTGCATGTACCCTCTGTGTCGTCCCGTTACGGAATCTGGGTTCTTCAACTTGGGGTTTCCGTCTGGGTCTCTTCCACATTTTTTTGTGGTTGAATACTTTGGTATTCTCTGTTCCGACGCTTGGAGGACTTTGCCTTTTTTGGATGCATTCAGTACTTGCAGGATGTTGGAGAGAAGTCTTTTCTGTCTCTGAGCCCGGGTTTATCCCAGGTTTTGCTGGTATAGGCGTGGCCTCCTTTCCTGTTTGGACCCCTTTGGGTCTTTGTGTGTTGGGCTCACTATTGGAGGTGTTCTTTTTTTGGAGGGGACCTTTCGGCTTCCTCTGTTCTCCTTGCCTTGTCCCCTTCATTAGTGGTGGGTGACTTGGTTGGGGACAGTCTGTTGGGCGACGGTGTCTCCTGGAGGATTGTTGGCTCAATCGAGCCCTTTTGCGGTCTCTAGTTTGGCTTCTAGGCTAGCTGCGAGTCAGGGTCCTTGGGGCCTTTCCTTTCAAAATTTTCTTGACTTCGGATGAAGCAGGGGTTTTTTTTGGGTAGAGTTTCAGGCCTGGTGCCCTAAGTATGCTCCGTCTATTGTACCCTCCCGTCTTGGCATTCAATGTCCTCTATAGCTAGGTTATTGTTTTCACAAAAGTAATGAATGCAGCTGTGGACTCTCTCCATTTAAGAAGAAAAACATAAATTATGCTTACATGATAATTTCCTTTTCTTCTGATGGAAAGAGTCCACAGCTCCCCACCTGTAACTTATGTGGGCTGTCCTTTATTCTTCTGGCACCTTTCAACCTGATATTTCTTCTACTGTTCCTTGTTCCTCGGCAGGATGACTGGGGGATGAGGGGAGTGGGAGGAGTATTTAAGCCTTTGGCTGGGGTATCTTTGCATCCTCCTGGTGGGCAGGTTCTTATTTCCCAAAAGTAATTAATGCAGCTGTGGACTCTTTCCATTAGAAGAAAAGGAAATTATCAGGTAAGCATAATTTGTTTTTTTACTCATAAATGTTAATGCTAGAAGACAGGGACACAGTGGGACTCCTTTATCTTTATGGAATCAAGTGTTAATATCTCCTTAGGGTGATTGTTGAACAATTGGGTATTAATCATATTAGTTTATGATGTGTGTTATGCTGCTTATATGTGTTAGATGTTTTGGGCTCGTAGGCTGATATGGAAAGTACAGGTTGATCCTTTACTTTGAAAGTTGCCCAGTTTTATTAAGCTTGGCGCGCTTTTCCTTTAGCAGGGGCGGTCCTACATTGCGTATTGTGTGACCGGATGTGGTCACGGTTTCCCTTTCCTATTCCTCACCGAGTGACTTCGGAGAGGAGCGAGTTTTCTCTACACTGTCAGGGTCATAGGAGGTGGTGAGTGCCCCAGCCATTGGGGGTTTAGGTGCCGGTTGTTTTTTCTTGATTATATAAAAGTTACCTAGTTATGGAGGATTCTGATGGTTTAGAGGATGAGTCCTCTACGTCAGATTTCGATACCTGTGTATATTGTGAGGAGGCCCGGGTAATCCAGCCCTCTCAATTATGTTCCATATGCCGCAACAGGGTGTTTTCATGATCCAATGTTGAAACGTTGGATGCCACTGAGCCTTCCGCCTCTGAGGACTCTTTGTCCCGTAAGGTGTGTCCCCTGCAGTCATCTGATCCTTCACATGCAGCTTCCCCTTGTACCTCTAAACATCCTCCTGGAGGGGGCCTTTTTCCACCTGACGTTACTGCGCAGTCCCGTATGGCGATGTCTGCGGCCTTAGCCGTTTTGCCTCGTACGGCTATGCTCAAACAAAGGGTTAATTCATGCACTCCTGCACAGGGAGCATCATGTAAATTGACGGTTGTATCCGATCAGTCATCTGAGGATGCGGTTCTCTCTGAGGCTTCAGAGTGCGGTCTTTCTGGGTCAGAGTCTGTTGCTTTTAGTCCTCCAAAAAATGGGGTGTAGGGAAGAACCTAAGTAGGTGTTAAATTGCACACTCCTTCCTATAATATAGTGTTAAAAAACAAACCTTTATTAGTATATATTAAAAATGGAGAATTATTTCTCCTAAATGTACCCAAAGTAAGTCAACTACATTTTAAATAAGTAAATAGTCATCCCCCTGTTTCCTGGCCGATAACCGCATACCTCGGCTTCAAGTGACAGGGATGACTTAACTAAATTAAGTCATTCTTAAAAAAAAATGTGCAAACAGACATGCACTAATGTTCCACAAACACGTTTCGGCTGCTATTAGCAGCCTTTATCAATGTGAGAAGTGACTAATCGAGGCCCGGGTACTGCCCCTTAATATGCATAAACCATATACGATAATCATCCAATGATACTACTACATGGGAAGTATGCCCTCTCATAGACCAATCCCAGCATTGTACATATCATAGGGTGGGCGTGTAGGCCTGATAACCAATCAGTCTGTAAGTCATAACATAGAAGTGTGCTCACGCTCTCCATTGATAGGGTATCCTGTCTTATATGTCATTTTCCCACCAATAGAAAATTAGCCACTCTAGTAAGAGTGTTTCGTTATACTGATGGTTCATGCTCGTAAAATTTACACTAACAAGATACGGTATATACAAAAAACATTCACATAGCTTGTATACATTAAACTATCAATTTGTTCTATAAACTCTGCAATGTATCTCAGTCTCCCGATGTAAATACGATGCACATCTATCCAGAAATGTCTTTCCTGATTATACATTTTCACAACATGTAGCATGTCCGTTTCATATAGTCCCTGTATTACCATTTGTGTCGTTACCATAGGGATACTGTTAGGTTATATCTTAGCTCGATATTGACTTGCATTGATCTTATTTAATCTGCAAGATTAGTATCTTGATAGTCAGGTTACTCTATTAAACAGACTATCGATATTCGTACATGTTGCAATGAGACTGGCGGATGATAGTTAATATAAAATATTAATAGTTACCTATGTGTTCGATGTGTTATACAAATGTTTTATTAATCGTCCAGAACTTAGTATGTATTAAATATATAGGAGGACAAGTATAGCGAAATTACGCTTTCTCATACGTTACCTACCTACATATTACTGTTGATTAAAGGGACAGTCTAGTATAAATTAAATTATTCAAATAGAACTTTTAATTTTAATCAACTTTCCATTTTACTTTTATCATCAAATTTGCTTTTTTCTCTTGGTATTCTTAGTTTAAACTACACATAGGTAGGTTCATATGCTAATTTCTAAGCCATTGAGGGCTGCCTCTTATCACATGTTTTTTAAATCTCTTTTCAACACAAAGAGACAGAAAGTACACGTGGGCCATATAGATAACACTGTTATCTATAACACAGGGGGTTATTTAAAGGACCTGTCAACATTGTAGATTTGCATAATTAACAAATGCATGATAAGAAGACAATGCAATAGCACTTAGTCTGAACTTCAAATGAGTAGTAGATTTTTGTTAAATAAATTGTAAAGTTATGTCTATTTCCACTCCCCCTGTACCATGTGACAGCTATCAGCCAATCACAAATGCATATACGTATATGCTGTAAATTCTTGCACATGCTCAGTAGGAGTTGGTGACTCAAAAAGTGTAAATATAAAAACACTGTGCACATTTTGTTAATGGAAGTAAATTGGAAAGTTGTTTAAAATTGCATGCTCTATCTGAATCATGAAGATTAGTTTTGACTTGAGTGTCCCTTTAAGATTTAGCACAAAACAATGCTAAATTTAAGACAATAGTTAATAAACAGTCACAGTCATGTGATCAGGGGGCTTGAAGAAGGTTCCTAAATACAAGGTAATCACAGAGGTAAAAAGTATATTAATATAACTATGTTGGTTATGCAAAACTTGGTAATGGGTAATAAAGGGATTATCTATATTTTAAAACAATAACAATTCTATGGTAGATTGTCCCTTTAAGTATACAAATTTTAACCTTAATTCCATAATTCTTTCCATAGAGGCTTGCTTCTTATATTATTGTCAACACCCAACTTTTTAATAGAAGATATATACCGCTCTATAGATACTTCCGAAAAAATAGAAATTCCCATCCACATAACCTATTAATTAAAATATTACAAAAAGGCCCAATAATTATTGGCCTCATTCATCCCATTCGGCATGACTGTATGGAGTCTGAAAATCCAATTTGTTTCTTTTTGTTATAGGATTCGCTCACAGTTACCACTTCTAATTCCTGATCTTACTTGTTCCAAGCCCCAACATTTAAGGGTAAACAAATAACCAGAGTGGCTAGGCATTTCCTAAAATTCCATGCCGGGAAAAATACTTCTTTCAAATGTTGGGGCTTGGAACAAGTAAATTCAGGAATTAGAGGTTGTAACTGTGAGCGAATCCTATTACAAAAAGAAACAAATTGGATTTTCAGACTCCATACAGTCATGCCGAATGGGATGAATGAGGCCAATAATTATTGGGCCTTTTTGTAATATTTTAATTCATGTTACGTGGATAGGAATTTCTATTTTTTCGGAATTATCTATAGAGCGGTATATATCTTCTATTAAAAAGTTGGGTGTTTACAATAATATAAGAAGCAAGCCTCTATGGAAAGAATTATGGAATTAAGGTTAAAAATTTTATACTTAAGGAGTTTGTTATAAATGCTTACAGATAAGTAAACTAAAGGGACCTTATGGTCCATAGATTATTATAATCACTTAATATCCAGAATATAGAGGTCAGAGTCATATTAGATGCAATAACATGTACCACTGGTTTTCCGTTGATTAAACATATGTTACGGTGAAACCTTTAAATAGTTTTCTGATCCTAACTATAATATAGAAGTTTTTATTGCTGCCTGATACGAAGTACATTAATTAGTATTTCCATTTTTTATATGTGCTGCCCATACATAACCCATACATACATCCATATCCATAACTACACTACAGGTTTGGTACTATCAACACAATGAAAATAAATAGTGTAATGTCCAAGATATTATAATTTCGTAATTTTGCTATACTTGCCCTCCTATATATTTAATACATACTAAGTTCTGGCCGATTAATAACACATTTGTATAACACATATGTAACTTAATATTTTATATTAACTATCATCCGCCAGTCTCATTGCAACATGTCCGAATATCGATAGTCTGTTTAATAGAGTAACCTGACTATCAAGATACTAATCTTGCAGATTGAATAATATCGAGCTAAGATATAACCTAACAGTATCCCTATGGTAACGACACAAACGGTAATACAGGGACTATATGAAACGGTCATGCTACATGTTGTGAAAATGTATAATCAGGAAAGACATTTCTGGATAGATGCGCATCGTATTTACATCGGGAGACTGAGATACATTGCGGAGTTTATAGAACAAATTGATAGTTTAATGTATGCAAGCTATATGAATGTTTTTTGTATATACCGTATCTTGTTAGTGTAAATTTTACAAGCATGAACCCTCAGTTTAAGGAAACACTCTTACTAGAGTGGCTAATTTTCTATTGGTGGGAAAATGACATATAAGACAGGATAACCCTATTAATGGAGAGCGTGAGCACACTTCTATGTTATGACTTGCAGAGTGATTGGTTATCAGGCCTACACGCCCACCCTATGATATGTACAATGCTGGGATTGGTCTATGGTTTATGTATATTAAGGGGCAGCACCCGGGCCTCGGTTTGTCACTTATCACATTGATAAAGGCTGCTAATAGCAGCCGTAACGCGTTTGTGGAACATTAGTGCATGTCTGTTTGCACGTTTTTTTAAGAATTACTTAATTTAGTTAGTCATCCCTGTCACCTGAAGCCGAGGTATGCTGTTATCGGCCAGGAAACAGGATGACGAATATTTACTTATTTAAAATTTGGTTGACTTACTTTGTCTACATTTAGGAGAAATAATTCTCCATTTTTAATATATACTAATAAAGGTTTGTTTTTTAACACTATATTATAGGAAGGAGTGCGCAATTTAACCCCTACTTAGGTTCTTCCCTACTCCCCATTTTTTGTTATTAATTAGGGGGGCAGCACCGGAATAACACTATATTCCATGTATTACTATTTACATTCAGACTAGTGCCAGTAATTTCTTAGCAACTTCATCTCACTTTTAGTCCTCCGGCAGAGGAGGATTTAGCCTTTATTTTTATGGTAGCATGCTTGCTCTTCCTTCTAAGAGAGGTGTTGTCGATATTAGAGATGCCTAGTATTGATCTGCCAGTCAACTCTCAGAGCCCTGAATCAGAGGGTGAATTTGATTTAGGTGGGGAGGGATATAGATCCTTTTCCCTTAAATCTCTATTTAGTTTTTTTTATTAAGATTCCCAGTTCCGGGCTCTTTAGGGGGGGTTGGGTTGTTCCCCATCCCTATTTAGCTAACTCTTTTTGTACGCTTGCCTATTGTTTTTACTATTCCATTTGGGGATTGTTTAATCTTAGAGCTCTCGATTCTTAGAGGAAACTCCTTTGACGAGGATATTCCTCACGTGGGTTATTTGTATATGTCGACTTGGTGACTTCCTATTGAAGCATCTCTGTCTCAATTCGAGGTGAGGTTCCCTCAATATTTTCCAGAAACAATTAAGTCTTTGAAGCGTATAATTCTTTCTTTCATGTAATTAGCAAGAGTCCATGAGCTAGTGACGTATGGGATATACATTCCTACCAGGAGGGGCAAAGTTTCCCAAACCTTAAAATGCCTATAAATACACCCCTCACCACACCCACAATTCAGTTTTACAAACTTTGCCTCCGATGGAGGTGGTGAAGTAAGTTTGTGCTAGATTCTACGTTGATATGCGCTCCGCAGCAAGTTGGAGCCCGGTTTTCCTCTCAGCGTGCAGTGAATGTCAGAGGGATGTGAGGAGAGTATTGCCTATTTGAATGCAGTGATCTCCTTCTACAGGGTCTATTTCATAGGTTCTCTGTTATCGGTCGTAGAGATTCATCTCTTACCTCCCTTTTCAGATCGACGATATACTCTTATATATACCATTACCTCTGCTGATTCTCGTTTCAGTACTGGTTTGGCTTTCTACAAACATGTAGATGAGTGTCCTGGGGTAAGTAAATCTTATTTTCTGTGACACTCTAAGCTATGGTTGGGCACTTTATTTATAAAGTTCTAAATATATGTATTCAAACATTTATTTGCCTTGACTCAGAATGTTCAACATTCCTTATTTTTCAGACAGTCAGTTTCATATTTGGGATAAATGCATTTGTTTCAATCATTTTTTCTTACCTTAAAAAATTTGACTTTTTCCCTGTGGGCTGTTAGGCTCGCGGGGGCAGAAAATGCTTCATTTTATTGCGTCATTCTTGGCGCAGACTTTTTTGGCGCAAAATTTTTTTTCTGTTTCCGGCGTCATACGTGTCGCCGGAAGTTGCGTCATTTTTTGACGTTTTTTTTTTGCGTCAAAAATGTCGGCGTTCCGGATGTGGCGTCATTTTTGGCGCCAAAAGCATTTAGGCGCCAAATAATGTGGGCGTCTTTTTTGGCGCTAAAAATTATGGGCGTCATTTTTGTCTCCACATTATTTAAGTCTCATTATTTATTGCTTCTGGTTGCTAGAAGCTTGTTCACTGGCATTTTTTTCCCATTCCTGAAACTGTCATTTAAGGAATTTGATCAATTTTGCTTTATATGTTGTTTTTTTCTTTTACATATTGCAAGATGTTCCACGTTGCAACTGAGTCAGAAGATACTTCAGGAAAATCACTGCACAGTGCTGGAGCTACCAAGCTAAGTGTATCTGCTATAAACTTTTGGTATCTGTTTCTCCAGCTGTTATTTGTATTGCATGTCATGTCAAACTTATTAATGCAGATAAAATTTCCTTTAGTACTGTTACATTACCTGTTGCTGTTCCGTCAACATCTAATTTTCAGAGTGTTCCTGATAACATAAGAGATTTTATTTTTTAAATCCATTAAGAAGGCTATGTCTGTTATTTCTCCTTCTAGTATACATAAAAGTCTTTTAAAACTTCTCTTTTTTCAGATGAATTTTTAAATGAACATCATCATTCTGATACTGATAATGGTTCTTCTGGTTCAGAGGTTTCTGTCTCAGAGGTTGATGCTGATAAATCTTTGTATTTGTTCAAGATGGAATTTATTCGTTCTTTACTTAAAGAAGTGTTATTTGCATTAGACATAGAGGATTCTGGTCCTCTTGATACTAAATGTAAACGTTTAAATAAGGTTTTTAAATCTCCTGTAGTTATTCCAGAAGTGTTTTATCTCCCTGATGCTATTTCTGAAGTATTTTCCAGGGAATGGAATAATTTGGGTAATTTATTTACTCCTTCTAGACGTTTAAGCAAATTATATCCTGTGCCATCTGACAGATTAGAGTTTTTTGGGACAAAAATCCCTAAGGTTATGGGGCTGT
This sequence comes from Bombina bombina, assembly GCF_027579735.1. Lineage (NCBI taxonomy): Eukaryota > Metazoa > Chordata > Amphibia > Anura > Bombinatoridae > Bombina > Bombina bombina. The sequence continues at coordinate 1,153,590,412 of NC_069501.1, read as the reverse complement.
CTCTACTCCTGCTAATGTACTACTATTCCTACAGCAGATAGTACTTCATTTAAGGATCCTTTAGATAAGAAAATTGAATCCTTTCTAAGAAAAGCTTACTTATGTTCAGGTAATCTTCTTAGACCTGCTATATTTTTAGCGGATGTTGCTGCAGCTTCAACTTTTTGGTTAGAAGTTTTAGCGCAACAAGTAACAGATCATAATTTTATAGCATTATTATTATTCTATAACATGCTAATAATTTTATTGGTGATACCATCTTTTGTTATCATTAGAGTTGATGTCAGGTATATGTCTCTAGCTATTTTAGCTAGAAAATCTTTATGGATTAAACTTGGAATGCTGACATGTCTTCTAAGTCAACTTTGCTTTCCCTTTCTTTCCTTTCCTCACAACAAGGAACAAAAGCCTGATCCTTCATCCTCAGGAGCGGTATCAGTTTGGAAACTATTTCCAGTTTGGAATATATCCAAGCCTTATAGAAACCTATAGCCAGCTCCTAAGTACCTATGAAGGTGCGGCCCTTATTCCAGCTCAGCTGGTATGGGGCAGATTACGTTTTCTTCAAAGAAATTTGGATCAATTCCGTTCTTAATCTCTGGTTTCAGAAACATTGTTTCAGAAAGGTACATAATTGGCTTCAAGTTAAGGCCTCCTGCTAAGAGATTCTTTTCTTTCCCGTGTCCCAGTTAACACAGCAAAGGCTCAGCATTTCTGAAATGTGTTTCAGATCTAGAGTTGGCTGGAGTATTTCTGCCAGTTCCAGTTCTGGAACAGGGGCTGGGGTTTTATTTTATCTCTTCATTGTACCAAAGAAGGTCAATTCCTTCAGACCAGTTCCGGATCTATCATTATTGAATCGTTATGTTAGGATACCAACATTCAAGATGGTTACTGTAGGACTATCCTGCCTTTTGTTTAGCAAGGGCATTATATGTCTACAATAGATTTACAGGATGTGTATCTGCATATTCCGATTCATCCAGATCACTTTTAGTGTCTGAGATTCTCTTTTTAGACAAGCATTACCAGTTTTGTGGCTCTACCGTTTGGCCTAGCCTCAGTTCCAAGAATTTTTTTCAAAGGTTCTCGGTGCCCTTCTTTCTGTAATCAGAGAATAGGGTTTTGGTATTTCCTTATTTGGACGATATCTTGGTACTTGCTCAGTCTTCTCATTTTCGAAGAATCTCATACGAATCGACTTGTGTTGTTTCTTCAAGTTCATGGTTGGAGGATCAATTTACCAATCAGTTCATTGATTCCTCAGACAAGGGTAACCTTTTTAGGTTTCTAGATAAATTCAGTGTCTATGACTCTGTCCTTGTCAGACAAGAGAAGTTTAACATTGATATCAGCTTGTCAAAACCTTCAGTCACAATCATTCCCTTTGGTAGCCTTATGCATGGAAATGTTGGGTCTTAGGACTGCCGCATCAGATGCGATCTCCTTTGCTCGTTTTCACATGCGACCTCTTCAGCTCTGTATGCTGAACCAATGGTGTAGGGATTACTCAAAGATATCTCAATTAATATCTTTAAACCGATTTTACGACACTCTCTGACATGGTGGACAGATCACCATCGTTTAGTTCAGGGGGCTTCTTTGTTCTTCCGACCTGGACTATAATCTCAACAGATGCAAGTCTTACAGGTTGGGGAGCTGTGTGGGGGTATCTGACGGCACAAGGGGTTTGGGAATCTCAGGAGGTGAGATTTCCGATCAATATTTTGGAACTCCGTGCAGTTTTCAGAGCTCTTCAGTCTTGGCCTCTTCTGAAGAGAGAGTTGTTCATTTGTTTTCAGATAGACAATGTCACAACTGTGGCATACATCAATCATCAAGGAGGGACTCACAGTCCTCTGGCTATGAAAGAAGTATCTCGAATTTTGGTTTGGGCGGAATCCAGCTCCTGTCTAATCTCTGCGGTTCATATCCCAGGTATGGACAATTGGAAGGCGGATTATCTCAGTCGCCAAACGTTGCATCCGGGCGAATGGTCTCTTCACCCAGAGGTATTTCTTCAGATTGTTCAAATGTGGGAACTTCCAGAAATAGATCTGATGGCTTCTCATCTAAACAAGAAACTTCCCAGGTATCTGTCCAGATCCCGGGATCCTCAGGCGGAGGCAGTGGATGCATTATCACTTCCTTGGAAGTATCATCCTGCCTATATCTTTCCGCCTCTAGTTCTTCTTCCAAGTGTAATCTCCAAGATTCTGAAGGAATGCTCGTTTGTTCTGCTGGTAGCTCCGGCATTGCCTCACAGGTTTAGAGGCCATCCGGATCTTGTCCGGATGGCCTCTTGCCAACCGTGGACTCTTCCGTTAAGACCAGACCTTTTGTCTCAAGGTCCTTTTTTCCATCAGGATCTGAAATCCTTAAATTTAAAGGTATGGAGATTGAACGCTTGATTCTTGGTCAAAGAGGTTTCTCTGACTCTGTGATTAATACTATGTTACAGGCTCGTAAATCTGTATCCAGAGAGATATATTATAGAGTCTGGAAGACTTATATTTCTTGGTGTCTTTCTCATCATTTTTCTTGGCATTCTTTTAGAATACCGAGAATATTAGTTTCTTCAGGATGGTTTAGATAAGGGTTTGTCCGCAAGTTCCTTGAAAGGTCAAATCTCTGCTCTTTCTGTTCTTTTTCACAGAAAGATTGCTATTCTTCCTGATATTCATTGTTTTGTACAAGCTTTGGTTCGTATAAAGCCTGTCATTAAGTCAATTTCTCCTCCTTGGAGTTTGAATTTGGTTCTGGGGGCTCTTCAAGCTCCTCCATTTGAACCTATGCATTCATTGGATATTAAATTACTTTCTTGGAAAGTTTTGTTCCTTTTGGCCATCTCTTCTGCCAGAAGAGTTTCTGAATAATCTGCTCTTTCTTGTGAGTCTCCTTTTCTGATTTTTCATCAGGATAAGGCGGTGTTGCGAACTTCTTTTGAATTCTTACCTAAGTTGTGAATTCCAACAACATTAGTAGAGACATTGTGGTTCCTTCATTATGTCCTAATCCTAAGAATTCTAAGGAGAAATCGTTGCATTCTTTGGATGTTATTAGAGCTTTGAAATATTATGTTGAAGCTACTAAGTCTTTCCGAAAGACTTCTAGTTTATTTGTTATCTTTTCCGGTTTTAGAAAGGCCAGAAAACTTCTGCCATTTCTTTGGCATCTTGGTTGAAATCTTTAATTCATCTTGCCTATGTTGAGTCGGGTAAGACTCCGCCTCATAGGATTACAGCTCATTCTACTAGGTCAGTTTCTACTTCCTGGGCGTTTAGGAATGAAGCTTCGGTTGATCAGATTTGCAAAGCGGCAACTTGGTCCTCTTTGCATACTTTTACCAAATTCTACCATTTTGTTGTATTTTCTTCTTCTGAAGCAGTTTTTGGTAGAAAAGTACTTCAGGCAGCGGTTTCAGTTTGAATCTTCTGCTTATGTTTTTCATTAAACTTTATTTTGGGTGTGGATTATTTTCAGCAGGAATTGGCTGTCTTTATTTTTATCCCTCCCTCTCTAGTGACTCTTGTGTGGAAAGATCCACATCTTGGGTAGTCATTATCCCATACGTCACTAGCTCATGGACTCTTGCTAATTACATGAAAGAAAACATAATTTATGTAAGAACTTACCTGATAAATTCATTTCTTTCATATTAGCAAGAGTCCATGAGGCCTGCCCTTTTTTGTGGTGGTTATGATTTTTTTGTATAAAGCACAATTATTCCAATTCCTTATTTTATATGCTTTCGCACTTTTTCATTATCACCCCACTTCTTGGCTATTCGTTAAACTGAATTGTGGGTGTGGTGAGGGGTGTATTTATAGGCATTTTAAGGTTTGGGAAACTTTGCCCCTCCTGGTAGGAATGTATATCCCATACGTCACTAGCTCATGGACTCTTGCTAATATGAAAGAAATGAATTTATCAGGTAAGTTCTTACATAAATTATGTTTTTATGTGGCTTACCAGTTTTCTAGCCCCAAAACTAGGACATTTTCTGTCCAGGCCTGATTCACTATGACAGATATGGCTTCGAAATCTAATATTTCCTTCTGTGTGAGGGAAAGATTTGTTTTGATTCTGCAGTTTTCCGTTTGGCAGAGAGAGAATCTGAGAGACAAATGTTCGTTTTATTCTTGCCTTGTGGCGGTTAAAGGAGTCCTCCGCTAAGCCCGAGCAATCCAAGTGTTTATCGTTTTGGAAGATGACTCAGTCCTGGAATAACTCCATACATAGCAGTGGTCCGCAGAACCTAGGTTGGCGTAAGAGACCAGTCCCGGGGTCCTATCTTGACTCGCGTTAGAGTTAGACAATCACTTTTTCAGTCGCTTGTTTTCAGGATCGTTCAGGTCCTGTGGGTTTTGGAGGTCATAGCTAGGCTTAGATTCTCAGCCTCCCAGGACTTTCCTTCTATTGTCCCTGTCTTACAGTTGTGTTCAAATCTGTTTTAACAGATTTTCCTGGACTACTGGTTGGAGGTATCGCTCTCTAGCCTTTTTGTCCAGATCCCTTTGTCCTGAGGGTCATCTTTTTGAACGCCAGGATGGTGAGGTCATGCCAGGAAGGCATAGGGTCTGTGGACTTGGGAGGTTCCCTCCCGGCTACTTCACGGATTTTCAGGCAATTCCTTTGTTCTGAAGTTTAGTCTACTGGACTAATCCCGGTTTTAGATTATAGTATGTTTTTCCTCTCAGTGGCTTAGTGCTCTTTCTGAGGGGATTGAGAGTCTCCCTGGCGATAGGGGTAGTATCTCAGGTTTTGGTAGTGGGCGGAGGCCCACTACTGCTCGCTATCAGCGATCATCTCTCTGGGGGCAGTCATCCGGTCCAGATGTCGCTTTCAGACGTGTCCCTTATCTGGGGATAATGTCGTCACCCGAGGGATTTTTCGGATGGATGTCTGAATTTCCCGCAAGGGTTTGTGGTTTGGGATCCTCAGGTGGAGATAATAAATGCATTAGTGTTGCCTTGGAGGTTCATTACCATTTTTCTTTTTGCTGCCATTTCACTCCTTCCTCAAGTGGTGGCTCTAACCTAGCAGGAGCAGGCGTCAGGGTTGCTGATTGCTCCATTGCGACCTCAAAGATCGCGGTTTAGGGGGAATGTCGTCTTCCATAAAGCTTGCCTTATCTCAGGGATCTGTTGTTTCAGGGTCCCTTTGCTTCTTCGACATTAAAATTCTGAGGCGGACTGCGTGGAGATTGACACTTAGTCTTAGACAGTTTTTTTTCTGAGAGGTTATGGCCCTCTAGCACGTATCTGGTTCCTCGTCAGGAGGACCCCCTTCTTCTGTGAAGAGCGTGGTTTGTCCAAGCTCTCTATCAGGTGTGCCAGGCTTATTCTACTTTCAGAATGATCTGGTGATGGGCCGCTTAGCTGGTTCATTGTTCTGACAGTTTGACCCTGTCTGTTTCGGTCTGGAGGCTCACTGAGCTTCAGGATGTACAGTTTCTATTTCCTTTTGTTAGGGTTCAGTCTACAATCAGACTGGGACGATCGGATGCTCTTCCGTGGAGCTTAGATCTTATTCTCCTGGCTGCATTGGGCTAATTTGAACCTATGCATTGTCATTAGGTTGTTATCCTGTAGGATTCTTTGTCCGTTTAAATTTTGCTTCTGCGTGCAGAGGTCTCTGAGACTGCGACCTTGCATTGCGACCCTCCTTATCTGGTGTTTTCTCGATAATAGGGCTGTTCTACGAACCTAGTTTAGTCTTGCCTCCTAGGGTCATGTCAATTCGCAATTTCCATCAAGAAATTGTGGTTCATTTATTTTGTCCTATTCCTTCTTCTTTGAGGGAAAGTTTTCCATATGGAATGGGTTTGTACCTTATGAAGTTCAGGCTATGTAGGCATAGACAGATTTTTTTCACTGTTTGTTTTCTATATGGGAATTGTAAGGGTCAGTTGGCTCTTTGACTTTCTTATCTTTTAGTTGGGGAGTATCTTCTGCTTGGCATAAGAGACAGCGGGACACGAGGCTCTTCAGAGGATTACGGCTCATGCTTCAAGAGCTGTGTCATCTTTTGGGCCCTTTATAATAAGGCCTCTGTGGATCAGATTTGTAGGGTGGCTACCTGGGTCTCCTTACATTCTTTTTCCTAAATTTTAACATTGGAGATAGGGTTTTTGCAGGCTGTGGTGCCCTCAGATGGGGTCCGCCTCTCCTTTTTTCCCCTCCCGTTAGCATTCAGTGTCCTCTAGAGCTTGGGTATTATTTCCCACAAGTAAGGAATGCAGCTGTGGACTCTCCCTGTATTAAGAAGGAAAACATAAATTATGCTTACCTGATAATTTCCTTTCCTTCTGTACAGGGAGAGTCCACAGCTCCCACCGGGTTCTCCGATGGGCGGCCCTAAATTTTAACTTTTTTTTTTTTTCCTTCTTCTGGCACCTTTTTCACCCTGATATTTCTCCTACTGTTTCCTCGGCAGAATGACTGGGGAAGTGGGGGAGGTATTTAAGCGTTTGGCTGGGGTGTCTTTGTCTCCTCCTGGTGGCCAGGTTCAGTATTTCCCACAAGTAAGGAATACAGCTTTGGACTCTCCCTGTACAGAAGGAAAGGAAATTATCAGGTAAGCATAATTTGTGTTTTTTGCTTTAAAAAAGAGTTGTCATTACTTGTTGCTAAAAACAGTTTGGATGGGTTTAAATCAAAACTGTATGGGTCAGAATTATATCCAATTCAAATTCTGCAGAAAAACATATTAAGGAAAAAAACATATCTACAAATAATATACAAAATGCAAACATTTCTGTAAATAATACACAAATGTTTGCATTTTGTATATTATTTGTACATATATGTTTTCCTTAATATGTTGTTCTGCATAATTTGAATTGGATATAATTGTGACACACAGTTTTTTTAATGGTCTCATGTTGTTATTATTGAATTTAGGGACATTAAAGAGTTAATGTGTAAGATTACCTAGTGCCATTATATAAGACATCAGGTGTATCATCATTGGTCTATGAGGAAGCGCCTCTAGAGGGTGTGAAACGCGTCAGACGTTTTTTCCGTGTTCTGTACTCATGTTTTAACTTGATGAAATAAATATTTCCTTTTAAATTCACTGCTGTGCTGCTGGACTTGTACATTGAAACTGCAGTTGGTTCTCTGCCTTTGTACTGGCATCGCACCCTGCCTATGTGTTGTCTCTCTTTGCTGCCGTATATTTTCGTTTGTGGCGCCTGACGTCACTAGTGACAGTCGCAGATTGTTTGCTGCTTGGTGAGTTTGGAGCGGCTGCTCTGTAATTCAATTTGTATACATTTAACCCCTTTTCCAAGCGTACTGTACTGACATAGTACCTACGTCCAACACAAAGGTGCATGCTGCTGTGTCCGCTGTCAGCTTAGACAGCAGAGACTGCAGCTGGGGGCAGAAGGCATCTGCCTTCATATGGTAAGGAAGCACTGATTTGCTCCTTTACCATATGAAGCCAGATTGCCAATCGTTAGAGTCACACTGTCTGTGTCACTCTCTCTAACAATCTTCCATTGGTGCTGGTGAGAATGGTAGGAGAAGATGCGGCCCAGCAGAGGAGTGAGGGAGGGGCGGGGTTTCCTACACTACAGCAAAAAGGCAGGGGAGAGGGAGGAATGGGGCCCTACACTATGAAATCAAATCGGCTAAGGGGGGCCCTACGCTACAGAAAAAGGGTGTTTGAGGAGGGATGGATCATTGGGACTCTACACTACTGAAAAGAAATTAACTAATTTGTTACTGTCAGACTTACTGCCAGTAACAAATGTGGGAGGGTAAGAGAGCTTTTGGGGGGATCAGGGAGGTGGGATTGTGAGGAGGGACCCCTACACTACAGAAATAAATGAATGAAAACTAATTGCAAAGCCAAGCATGTTTGCTTTTCTAAACAAATTAGACCCCATTAGACAACCATTTGTGTTATGACTGCTGAAAAAGTTATTTTTTTTTTTATTTTTATTTTTTTAAAAATATGATTGTATTAGGCGGCCAAATTAGTGGCATCATACCAAAATGGGCCTAGATCAATATTTGGGGTTGTCTACTTTAAAAATATGTATAGTTTTCATATGTAAATTAAAAAACAAACGCTCATGTTTTCTTTGAACGGAGTAATAGCAAAAATGCTAATATTTCTTTGGCAAATTTTTTTCTCAAATTCCCTGTAGCGAAAGGGTTAAAGGGATACTAAACCCAATTTTTTTTTCTTTAATGATTCAAATAGAGCATGCAATTTTAAGCAATTTTCTACTTTACTCTTATCAACTTTTGTTTATCTTGCTATCTTTATTTGAAAAGCAGGAATGTAAAGCTTAGGAGCTGGCCCATTTTTGGTTCAGCACCTGTGTAGCGCTTGGTGATTGGTGGCTAAATGTAGCCAGTGGCGGTTCTAGAACTTAATATTTGGGGGGTCTAATTAGGTGCCTTACAAAGGTGGTGGACATAATTACATGGATAGCACCCCCATAGAACTACCAGTGATAATCACTACTAATATATATCATCATTGTGGTAGAAATACTTACGGGTATAGGTGTTTCAGCTTCCATTGCCATGGTTGTGTTTCTCACGTGCATGGAGAAGTGATTGAAGGAACTAAATACTAAATGTATTGGTTTATTCTGCTGTATGTAACTTCAACTTGGCACAATTTAAAGGCTCACTATACAGACATTGACTCACTTTTTGGCAGTAAAATCACCATGTTTAAATGCTTCTCTTTTTTATTAAAGGGACACTGAACTCAAATTTTTTCTTTTGTAATTCAGAAAGAGCATGCAATTTTAAGCAACTTTCTAATTTACTCCTATTATCAATTTTTCTTTGTTCTCTTGCTATCATTATTTGAAAAAAAAGGCATCTAAGCTTTTTTTTTGTTTTCAGTACTCTGGACAGCACTTTTTAATTGGTGGATGAATTTATACACCAATCAGCAAGGACAACCCAGGTTGTTCACCAAAAATGGTCCGGCATCTAAACTTACATTCTTGCATTTCAAATAAAGATACCAAGAGAATGAAGAAAATTTGATAATAGGAGTAAATTAGAAAGTTGCTTAAAATTTCATGCTCAATCTGAATCACGAAAGAAAAATTTTGGGTACAGTGTCCCTTTAATGTTACAGTATCCACAAAAGCCATATGTTGTCACTTAATATAAAGAGATTAATCAGCGAGTAAGTCTTTTTCTCTCTCTCTCTTATTGCAGGAAGCTATTATCCAAATAATGAAGATGAGAAAGAAAATTACTAATGCACAGCTCCAGACTGAACTTGTAGAAATTTTGAAAAATATGTTCTTGCCCCAGAAGAAAATGATAAAAGAGCAAATAGAATGGCTTATAGAACACAAATACATCCGAAGAGATGAGTCCGATATCAATACCTTCTTATACATGGCGTAATCTAAAGACCATACAACAATAAAGAAAAAACAAACATAAAACGAGTGGTTGGAGCAGGCCATCTCACACCCATTTATGCTAAAAGCGAACTTCTACTGACTTTTTTATTGCATAACTATAACAGTCCCTGCCTTACCTTACTCAAGGACGACATTATATTTTGCCAATGTCATTATGCCAGCATGACAGCATTCCTTTCATGTTGTTTTTACCAGCATGCTGTTTTATGGGAAAATCTCATTTATGAAGAATGCGTTGTGAGCTTAAAACTAGATTTAATTTGGTCCAACCAGGAACGCGGTATTTTATTTAATATAAAGGATTCTTACCCAGGGTGGAAACAAATTTACATTTTCATGCACTGATGAACTGCTGTAATTCTGTAGTTTTGTTTAAAAAAAAAAAAAGAAAAGAAAAAAGTAGAAAAAAAAATTACAACTTTAAAATAGCACTTTTCACTTTTGAGTATTGCATTAATTTAACATCAAAGTTCGACCATTTCTGCACATCTTTTGTGAAAATTTTATGCATATCCTAATTCGAAGAGGTTTGTAAAAGTAAACGTTGACTCAAGCAGTGCTTTTGATATAATAATTTTAAGTCCGCTTTTTGTGTAAAGAAACCAAGTGAACAAACTATGTGGCAACCTATGTGCTTAAATGAATTTATTTAACTTGACAAATCAAATACTCCTGTAGGAAATCTGAGCCACAAAAAATTACAATCAATTTACTTCCAGATTCCATTTTTTTCACGCTTCTAGCAAGTAAAGTGTTTATGGACAAAAAAATATATATATGTTTTTTTTCTTGCTTAAAATGCAGAATTTGCTGCTAATTGCGCCCCCTCACTCAGGTTTTTTTTTTGTTTTTTTTACTTTAATTTACATAGCTTTGATTTGATCAGCCAATCAGAGGCAAAATCATCTAAGTGTAGCAGCCCCTGTACCATGTTGCTGCAGCCTTTGATTGGTCGTTCACAAAAAAGTAATGTTGATTAAATGCATCACATCAATATTTCATACTTCAATTGTGTGTCAATTTTAACTGCTTTAACTGAAAAATGCATAACGTTTTTCACCAAGTTATGTAGCAAACAGTGAACTTTAGTATTAGTTGGACAAAGAGGAATTATTGTCATTTTTATCATACTGTAGATAATTGGCTAGTTATACAGTATCCTATATGTTGCTTCCTATTTGTCATTTATGAATACCAGTGGAAGGTAAATAAATTTTCACAAACACGTTTGTGTGTGTCTGTGTGTACATATACCCACACACACACATGTACACATACACATACCCACACACATACACATACCCACACACGTACACATACCCACACACGTACACATACCCACACACACATGTACATATACCCACATACCCCCACACGTACACATACCCCCACACGTACACATACCCCCACACGTACACATACCCCCACACGTACACATACCCCCACTCGTACACATACCCCCACTCGTACACATACCCCCACTCGTACACATACCCCCACACGTACACATACCCCCACACCCACACACACGCACACACATGTACACATACACTTGTACACACATGTACACATACCCACACACGTACATGTACACATACCCACACATACACATACCCACACATACACACACACACATGTACACATACCCACACATACACACGTACACATACCCACACGTACACATACCCACATGTACACATACCCACACACATACCCACACATGTACACACACACATGTACACACACACGTGTACATGTACACACACACGTGTACATGTACACACACACGTGTACATGTACACACACACGTGTACATGTACACACACACGTGTACATGTACACACACACGTGTACATATACACACACACGTACACATACACACACACGTACACATATACACACACACGCACACATATACGTACACATATACACACACGTACACATATACACATACACGTACACATACACACACACATGTACACATACAAATAAGAGATATTACAATATTTGAATTGATTTTAAGAAATCTAATTTCAGAATAGCTGTCCAGACAATTAATATATTCATAAGCTTCAAATCCTTTTTCTCATGCGATAAAGTGAACACATGTATTTAACACAAATTTCCTGTACTTTTTATTGTAAACTTGTCTTTCTTTGTTCAGAAAGTTGTGCAATTTGAAAACCCATCTGTAAAAACTGTATAAAAATTCAATTAGATTAACAATATTACATTCTATATAAACTTTTTGGGAAGGAAATTGGGTGTAAGAAGAAATAGAGAAAGCATTAACATCCCAATTTTTTTACACATTGACATTTCTTAATGTCCACACACTAAACTCATTGCATCCAGTACAGAATCATAGAACACATTCAAATTTAGTTTGTATCATTGTGCTAATAATGTTTATAGTTCCCAAGAAATATACAGCTATTTGTTGAATTATGATTGTGGGGGTTTTTTTCTTTCTTAATCCTTCTTAGTTTTGAATAAAGTTATGTATTAAGCCATCTAAAAATAGTTACCTTAAAAGGTTGTTTTGATAAATGAATGTGTGTAGACTCCCCCCATATCATGCTGTTGTAATATCAAATGATCTCTGTTGGTGGATACAAAACCTCATGTCACATCGTATAGGTAAAAACTTTCCAAAGGGATTTGGGACTTTCTTTTCATAAACTCTATTCTCTTCCCTGCAGACTTTAGTTTTCTTGTTTTTAACATTTTTGGAGTATAGGAGCATGGCTCAGCAGTTTACATATGGGAAAAACAAGGTGTGTGCCAGGAGTGTTTAAGCATTTTGTCATTGGTTGTAATTCCCTCACTGTGTATGGCTACTGCACTCTCTCTTGTAGTTGGTCCAGCCATGTTCCCTATTAATGAGAGAATTATTTCTTATCTGCAGCCTTATCTTTATATGCCTATTTATCAAAAGAATGTAGTTCATTGTGTGACATACCTATTAAATAATATAGGTGGATTAGATTATAGCAGGTCCTGATTAGTCAACAAATGTGCTTTAGCAAAAGAGAAAATTATTTATTATTATTAGGATCACTATTTTTTATTACTTTTCTATCCTTTTTCATAGAATATTGATAGCAAAGACTTTATTTGTGTCCCAAATCTGTGTGTTGTGCTCAGTGTAACACTCTTCCTATTTTTTAAGGTTTCTCTATACATAGGGCTAGATTTATCATTAGCCAAAAGTACAGATCGGTTTCAGGCGGTCTCATTTGAGCCTGCCCTTTCCGCCAACTTAGAGTTGATGAATGCAAATCGCCCCAGATTCATTTGACTGCTCTACAGTCACGCAGTTGGTTGACTGAAGGTAGGGGGGCAAAATTGCACGATCATTGGTTCATGCAATGGTATATATGGAGAACAAATGAGCCACACAATTTGCGGTGAAATGCGGATAGGTTTACATGTGAACCCTGTCCCCAAATTGATAAATCTATCCCAAATATGCGGTAAAGCAGTAGACTGCCTCTGCTGTACCAGAACTGATATTGTAGTAAAAGTGAAAAAAAAACAGGATCCAGAGGTTTTTCAGTATATTACTTTAGCTTCTTCTGAAGGTTGTAAATCTTGGAATATCCTTACAGGGGACATGCAAGTGTGGTAATAAAATGCATTAGTTTGTTAAAGCATGTTATGAAACATTTTGCTGCACTATGTCCTAATGAATTAGAGCATTTCTTAAATACACTAGAACAGGGTTTTTAAAACTTTTTTTTCCAAAGACCCAGTGCCATGATACCACATACCTTTGCGGCCCTATGTTTATGCTTAGTCTGAAAATTTAAGTAATATACAAGAAGATAGCTACAATTTGTTGACTAAAATGAGTGCGTACATTTATACCTGATTATGGTCAAACTTGAAAGTTTTGTAAAAGGCTTATAACACACACTCTTATACAACACATACACACACACTCATACAACACTCACACATTCTCTCATACAACACTCACACACTCTTTCATACAATACTCGCACACTCTCTCATACAATACTCACACAACTTTCTCATACAACACTTGCACACTCATACAACACTTGCACACTCTCTTATACAACACTCGCACACTCTCTTATACAACACTCGCACACTCTCTTATACAACACTCGCACACTCTCTTATACAACACACTCGCACACTCTCTTATACAACACACTCGCACACTCTCTCATACAACACACTCGCACACTCTCTCATACAACACACTCGCACACTCTCTCATACAACACACTCGCACACTCTCTCATACAACACACTCGCACACTCTCTCATACAACACACACACCACACACTCTCATTCAACACACACTCTCATTCAACATACAACACACACACACAAGTCAACACCCAGTAAGGTGTCCCGACCTGTGGTTTGAAGAACCCTGTCACATTCCACAAAATGATACATGGTGTTTTCCCAATCGGTTGTATGTAGTCAGGGCTCTAGTAGATTTGCTTGACAGCTACTATGGTTATTTACTGTACTACCTATTGTTCACCAATCTGGTTGTAAAAAGGAGATGAAAACACTGTTTCTTTATTCCGTTGTATTCGTTCTTCCATCTTTGTGGCTTAGGATGAAATCGCCACTCTGGAGCTCCTTGCGGTTTTTTGATATGTTTGTTTACGAGCACATTGGTACTTTAGAGATAAGCAAAGACTTCCATCATAGGGGCAGTTTTTTTTTTCTATTGGTCCATTTATGAATAGCATTTATAATATTTCAAGAGTCTTATCCTGTTTATAATTGTGGTACATTCAAATCTTCATACTTGAAGTGATATACCAGTAATGCTTGCATTTTATAATCTCATGTCTCGAGACCAGAGTCATGAGGATCCAATTTCTCCTCTATCCAAATGTGAAATAACGCTGTAGGGGAGGGAGATGAATCGGAGGGATCTAACAACTGTAAGTAGCACAAGGCTATATACCCACCTATGAAGATTGTGTCATATCTCCAAGTATGAAATTGTATTTTTTTTAAACATAAGAGTATCTGTCTAATCCTGTGTTCATGGTCCGGTATAGCACAGTGCACTACCAGAGAGTATCAGAACCCTGTGTGTGTTTATATTTAAACTGGTATGTATATTTAAGCTGGTATGTAACCATCAATGACATTTAGTGTGGCCTTAAAAAAAAAAAAAAAAAAGAAGAAGAATAATTAATAGCATCATTGTGTTACTCTGTCCTAACTATATAATAAATGCTGTCAGCACTTGGTTTTTGTTCCAAGATATAACCAACAAGGGGATTCTATCTGTTTTTACAATTCCCCACATGGGAGGGAGTGATTAATGGTAATCGTACATGTTTTCCTGATGTATATGCAGACTTTATAAACATTACTCTGCTATTCTCAATTTATATGCAATTTGGTTAGTGACAACTTAGTTTGTCCACAAAACTTTTCAGCAGTGGGTTCAGTGACCATGTAGATGGTCTGCAAATTAAGCACTAAAGAAGTGAAATCGGGTAGAGCAGCACATTGTGCAAGAAATGAAACATAATGAACATTTTTATGTAAATAAGTTTAGTTTTCATAAGCATTTTTTGGTTCTATCTCACTGGTTTTCAAACCTGTCCTCAGACCTCCCTAAGCGGCCACATTTTAAAAATCAGCTGAATAGTAAACCTGGTTATTTTACCTGCTCTCTTCCAAGGTTATCCAGAAAATCTGGTCTGATGGGGAAGCCTGAGGACAGGTTTGAAAACCAGTGTTCTAGAGAGAAAGCAAGTGGTTAAAGTTGCAGCATGGTCTAATGAGAGCCTAGATTTTTGTACTTCCACTGAAGATTTTTTTCTCTGCTCAGCTAATAGGTCTCACTGTCTACAAGCAATTGCTATGTTAAGCATTCAGCTAGAACAACCTACTAAGATTATTGCATTCTCAATTACAATTTTCTAGTAGATCTATAGGCAAAATATGGTCCAGTCTTCTACAGATATACAGTATAGCATTACCTTTAAACTGGTATTTTTCTTTTTTTTCTTAACTGTTGTGTCCAAAAGTATCTAAACTTTGTAGAAATGCATATTCCCCTCTTTCTTTTTCTTTCTTTTTTTTTTTTTTTTTAACTTTTAAAGGTATTTTATACAGGGGGAAACAATATTATACAGATAAAGATTTAATTGTCCTGTAAGGTGCAAAGTTGTATCATATCGGGCAGGAATGTTCAACCTTGACACTCTACAGGTTTTAGAATTACATTTTCTCATGATGCGCATACACTTTAAGTTGGATGAGCAGTGCCAAGGTTGAGCTCGCCTGATATAGGGGTTATTTGTTCCGCAGGTTTTTTATCATACCGAAATCATAGTTTCTATTCTACTTTGCCTGGAAATACTACCTTAGTAAATGGTTCCTAAATGACATCTGTAAAACTAACAAAGAACACTTTGTTGTATACACTAGTCTGGAGTGTTGAGCAAACTTGGGTTTATAGGTTGTTACGTTTATCTGTACGGTATTTACAATTTTGAATGTGTGCCACTACAAATGGATGATGCTGTACAATCTGGAATCATAGCAGTTATGTATGGCAGTCCAATAATGTACTGCTTTTTGAATTTTATTTTTTAACTTGTATAATTTATTTTCCTGCGAATAAAAATAGTCTAAAAGACTGCTTCTTGTGTAAAATGTGGTTTTGTTTTGTTTTTTGTTTGTGTGAAGCATTATTTAAATCTAGGTAAAATGCTATTTGTTCTTGCATCAGTGAAAGCTAATTATTTCACTGAATTGGTCTGTTCCACAATTTAACAAGGAAAGAAAAGGCACCTCATGGTATTGTGTGAAGTCAGGAAAAAGAGCATTAACAAGCAAACACTAGTGTGGTGTAGTATCAGCGTTCTGATTCCTCTCAGTGATCCAACTTCACCTGGCCATCTCAAATAAAGTCCTTAAAGGGACATGAAACACATTTTTCTTTCGTGATTCAGAGTATACAATTTTAAATAACTTCAATTTATTTCTATTATATTTGCTTCATTGTCTTCTTATCCTTTGTTGATAAGAAAGCATCAGGGGTCTGATGATCAAAACCTCAACAGCATAGAGAGAAATCTCTCCAAATCTTTGGGGGCTTTTTTGAGCATTATATTGTAATGTAGGTGTGTCTCCTTCACGTACTGTACCCTATACAGCTAGATAAAAACATATCTCACAATACAATTTGCCTTTCTAAATTTTGTTAGGGACCTCACAGTACTGATAAAGACCTCTTAGATCATCTTGAGTGGATAGCTTTAGACCACTGGATTTCAAACCTGTCCTCCGGCCTCCCCAACAGTCCAGGTTTTCTGGATAACCTCGGATGAGAGCAGGTAAAATACCCATGTTTGCTAATCAGCTGATTATTCACCTGTGCTCCAGTTCATATATATATATAAAATGTGGCCTGTTAGGGAGGCCTGAGGACTGGTTTGAAAACCAGTGCTTTAGAGTATCTGGCCCATGTGAGCCAATGGCAAGAGGCATTTATGGGCAGCCACCAATGGGCAGCTAGTTCCCAGTAATGTATTGCTGATCCTGATTACTTCCAGAGGAGGAGGTGGAGCTATGTGTGGCGCAAACTCTAGGTCACTGGTTTTCAAACCTGTCCTCAGACCTCCCCAACAGGGCCAGTGTTTTGGGATTACCTTGGGTGAGATCTGGTAAAATAACCATATTTACTAATCATCTGTTTATTTCACCTGTGCTCTAGTTCAGATATACTCAAAATGTGGCCTGTTAGGGAGGCATAAGGACAGGTTTGAAAACCAGTGCTCTAGGTGAACCCTAGGTGCTCAGTCCAAGAACAGAACCTAGCAAAACACTATACCCCGTATTTTCCTGTGCCATTGATCCCGATGGTGTTATTAAAGCCGTCTGTATTCAAGCAATGTGCAGCCCCCACGCTGTTATTCCCTATGTGTTGGTACTGGGAGCCCGTGGGAGAAAGCTGTAACAGCAGGCACATTGTGCACTCTGAAGTCACTATACGGGCAACAAGGGGGATCCCTACCCCAGGATCCAGTCGCCGGATTCCATAAAAAAGATAAAGTGACAAGTGCTGAGTTACAGATTCATAAAATGGGTACAATTTAAAGGACTGGCATAAGATATTAGGTATTTATAAAGCGCCAGCAGATTACGTAGCGCTATACAAGAAATAATGGATGCATTAAATACACAAACAAGTACAGTATTGGGGTACATTACAGTTGTAGGTGCAATAATTGAGTTATACAAAAGGAGAGGAATGCCCTGCCCTTGAGCACAATCGGTAGTAGTTCCCTTTAAATACAAAGTGGCCTACAGGTAGAGAGGCTCTCAAGCTTACAATCTAAAGGAGAGGGAATGGACACAAAAGGTGAGGAAGAAGGGAAATAAGTCTGATATAAGGCACTGTAAACTGAGAGTGGGTGAAATGTGTGGTGAGTAAATGAGGGTTGGAAAAGTGTAACAGAATATGATAAAGTGTCAGTTCAGAGGCTATGAGTGTGAAGTAGTGTCTCTATCCTGGATCATTAGTGACAGCTGCACCTAATTGCTCTTAGGTGTTTATATATTAAAGGGACAGTCTACACCATCATTTTTATTGTTTTAAAAGATAGATAATCCCTTTATAACCCATTCCCCAGTTTTGCATAACCAACACAGTTATAATAATATACTTTTAACCTCTGTGATTACCTTGTATCTAAGCCTGTGCAAACTGCTCCTTTATTTTAGTTCTTTTGACAGACTTGCAGTTTAGCCAATCAGTGCCTGCTCCCAGATAACTTCACGTGCACAAGCACAGTGTTATCTATATGAAATACGTAAACTAACACCCTCTAGTGGTGAAAAACTGTTAAAATGCATTCTGAAAAGAGGTGGCCTTCAAGGTCCAAGAAATTAGCATATGAACCTCCTAAGTTAAGCTTTCAACTAAGAATACCAAGAGAACAAAGAAAAATTGGTGATAAAAGTAAATTGGAAAATTGTTTAAAATTACATGCTCTATCTGAATCATTAAAGTTTATTTTGGCCTAGACTGTCCCTTTAAGGTAAACACCAGGGTGGGAGGTGGATGGAGGCTTGGTGGGCTAGTGCATGCAGAGAGTGTTTTTAAAAGAGAATCTAAATACCAATTTTCACGTCTGTAACATCTTTGGGTTTTTGAGAAATAGTTATCCTCATAAATCAGCCCCCCCTTTGAACCCTCTTAAGTGGATTTTGGGAAAATGGTAAAACACGTTTCTTTATTTTTCAAGGAGAATCTAAATACCAATAAACTTGTCTGTAACGTCTTTGTTTTCTTCTATAAGGTAAGACGAGTCCACGGATTCATCCTTTACTTGTGGGATATTATCCTCCTGCTAACAGGAAGTGGCAAAGAGCACCACAGCAGAGCTGTCTATATAGCTCCTCCCTTAGCTCCACCCCCAGTCATTCTCTTTGCCTATTCTAAGTACTAGGAAGGGTAAAGTGAAAGAGGTGATAAAATATTAGTTTTTAATTTCTTCAAGCAAGAGTTTGTTATTTTAAATGGTACCAGTGTGTACTATTTACTCTCAGGCAGCAGATGGATGAAGACTTCTGCCTAGAGGATGATGATCTTAGCATTTGTGACTAAGGTCCAGTGCTGTTCCCACAGAGGCTGAGGAGTACAGGAAACTTCAGCATGAGGAACGTTTTCATGCTATGCAGCAGTGAGGTATGTTCAGTCATATTTTTCTGGAGAAACTGTGTATTTCAGAAAGGCTGACAGTATCCCCATGAGGATAAGGAGTAATCCTAAGAGTTATAAGAAGGGCATTACTAAGCTTGCAAAAGGGGCTAATTACAAAATTGGTTGACACTGAGTTGTAAATGTTTGTGGGCAAACGTTTTTTGAACTGGGAGTGCGGTTTAACGTTTTGTGGGCAATAACATTTTGGGCAACTTTATTGAGGGTACACTTGGCTTATTTTTGGGTCTCAGAACCCACATGGCTAGTTGAAAACCACCCTGGTGCGGTTCTTTGAGGCTGTAGAGACATTGAGTGAGATGGGCGGAGCCTATTTTTGTGCCTCAGATGCGCAGTTATTTTCTCGCAACAAGCTCTAACTCCTGAGGACCCTGGTGAATGTTTTTGGGCCAAATCGAAGCTTTTACCCCATATTTACTATCCCTGAGGGCAGGTAGGGCCACAGCAGGGCTGTGGCAAGGTGCTGAGGTTTTTTTTTCCGGATTTAGGCCTAATTTCAATCCGGTTTGCACATCAAAGGGTTAAATGTTAAAATTCCTTGTGGGGCAATTTTAACTACATATATTGTGTCTGCTTGCAAAATTTTGAAAAATGTGGGGCATTTTAAAGTTGTTTTGCAGAACGTGAATGCTTTTTTTCTCTTAAAGGCGCAGTACCGTTTTTAAGATTATTTTTTTCACTAAATAAAGTGTTTTCATGCTGGTTTATAGTCATTACTAGCCTGTTCAACATGTCTGACATTGAGGAAAGTCAATGTTCAGTATGTTTAGAAGCCATTGTGGAACCTCCACTTAGAACAACTTATCTAATTATTTCAGGTGGTATATCAGTGATATCACAATGTATGAGTGCCAGTAGGTATAGAGGATGTGTTATACTTTTCTCCAAATCATTATCTGTTACATAATTCTGCGAAAATATCCAGTCAATAACTGTTCGTGACAAAAAAGCTTGATTATAAGCCCCTATGTCTGGCAAAGCAAGACCACCGTATTTCAGAGGGAGCGATAGTTTAGATAAAGATATTCTGGGTTTTCTGCTCTGCCAAATAAATAGTCTCAAGATAGAATTCAGATGGTCAATATCTTTTTTTCTTAAGAAAAAGAGGAATATTCTGTAGAATATATAGAAGTTTAGGCAAGATCATCATTTTATAAGCTGCTATCCGTCCAGATAAAGAGAGAGGGAGATTTTGCCAGTTTTTAAGTGTATCCTTAATTCTATTTAATACAGGGGTAATATTAAGGGTGTACCAAGTGTCTGGAGTAGATTAAATATTAGTGCCCAGATAACGGAAAGAGGTGTGAGCTATGGAAAACGGTATATTTGCCAGAGAATCTACTGCACGGGTAATCCAAAATAATTCAGATTTTGTATTATTAACTTTGTAGCCTGAAAAGGATCCAAACTGTTGTATTATACATACAAGCTTGGGAATATTTATTTTCGTATTGGTCATGTAGATAAGGACATCGTCCGCATATAGGGCAATCTTCAACTCCTTCTTGCCTATCCTTATACCATCAAGTTGCTGTCTTATTGCAATGGCAAGGGGTTCAATAGATATGTCGAACAAGAGCGGGGAGAGAGGACACCCCTGCCTGGTGCCTCGCTGTAATTTTATATCCTGAGATAAATAACCATTTACCAGCAACTTTGTGGAAGCGTTTTGATAAATATTAGCTATAAACCTAGCAAAATTTTCCCTTATACCAAATTTATCTAGAGTGAATAAAAGATGATCATAATGTATTGAATCAAAGGCTTTTTCTGCATCAATAGATATTACTACCCTGTAAGGGGTGTCCCCTCCCCCCGCCAGTTCCTGGGTCTTAAATGACTCAAAATAGTCAATGACAAGAAAGAGTTCACGTATTTTGGCAGCTGAGTTCCTATTCTGTATGAAACCTGCTTGGTCAGCATGAATAATGGAAGGCAAGATGGTTTGTAACCTGTATGCTAATATAGATGTTACAATTTTATAATCTGTATTGAGTAGTGCAATTGGCCTGTAGGATTCTTTTTTTGTTGGGTCCTTACCTGATTTTAATATTAAAGAAGTGTGAGATGCGGAGAAGTTAATTGTTGGCTCTTTTCCCTCTATGTAGATATCATTGAATAGAGAAGTTAAATATGGTACAATAGAAGAGTGTAATATTTGATAAAATTCATTGGGTAACGCATCTGGGCCTGGTGCTTTATTGTGTGAAAGATTTTGAATCGCTTTATTCACTTCTATCTCAGTTATAGGGGCATATAAGGCTTGTAGAGTCTCTGGGTCTAATGAGGGGGGAGAGAATTTACTCCAAAATTCCCCACGTTTTAGTAAATCCGAGCTTTGTGATGAATAGAGATCGGTATAATAGTCATGGAAAACTTGTAGAAGTTCTTCCGAGGTTTTAAATATCTGGCCTTCTATATTTATAGAATCTATCAATTGAGAACCTTTCTCAATTTTTAGGAGATTTGCTAATAATTTCCTCATCTTGTTACCATACCGGTAGAGTTTAGATTGAACCCTAGTATCTTTTTGAGTTGTTTTATAAAGTAAAAAAAGAGTCTCTATTTTGAAGAGCTAAAGTGTATTTGGCCCAACTTCGCGAGGAATTTTCAAATAAATGCAGATTATAAGCATTTGAAACTGCTCGCACTAACTCCGTCTCTCTTTGCTTAAATTTTTTAGACCTTTTCACGCTATAGGCTAATATTTCTCCCCTCAATACTGCCTTAGCCGTTTCCCAAAATAACATCGGGCGAGAAACAAATTCATGATTAAAGTGGGCATATTCTTTAAATTTGGTTTCCATCCAGTTCTTAAATTTGAGATCTTTCACAAGAAAAGTGGGAAATAAAAATCGCCTGGGACCTTGTGCCAAATTGTTAGCACAAAAGTCTAGGCAGATAGGGGCATGATCAGATATAACAATAGGTAATATCTGCGCTTGGACTTGTGTTTTACATAACCTATCATCTAGTAGAAATAAGTCTATCCTTGAAAGCGATTTATGTGCTTTTGAGAGACAAGTATAGTTACAAGAATCAGGGTTTTGCAACCTCCACACATCCCTAACATTCAAATTAGTGAATATTCAAGAAAAAAGTTTAGACTCTAGTTTATCCCTTTTTGTCTTTTTTGGAACAGGGTTTTTTTCTGAGCCTATCAAGTGGATATTTGGGTGCCATATTAAAATCCCCTCCCATTATAAGATGACCTTCAACACATGTCATAAGCCTGGCTTGTAAATTTTCCCAGAACACCAAGTCAAAGACATTTGGAGCATATAGATTACAGAGTGTGTACAATATGTTTCGAAATTTTAATTTTAATAATTATAAATCTCCCCTCAGCATCGGGGTCTACCTGAATTATCTCATAGTTAACATTTTTACCTATTAAGATAGCTACTCTCCCCTTTCTGTTAACACCTGTAGAGAAGTGAACTTCTCCAACCCATGAAGACTTGAGTTTGAGAATCTCTTCAGGTATTAAATGTGTTTCTTGCAAGAATGCAAGAGAGGTATTAATTTTCTTTAAATATGATAATATTGTTTTTCTTTTGATGGGGGATGTTAGGCCTACAATATTCCATAAGGTGAATTTAAGTTTCCCAGCCATAGCTATTCTCTATATGAGAAATTAAGAGCGAGGGAGGAGGGGAAGGAGAGAAGAAGAGAGAAAAAAAAAAAAAAGGGAACAGTGCTTCAGGGAACCCATACCATCTTGACTCTCTGGTACCCAATTTAGCCAGGACTTTATCCTTAATTTAATTATAACAAACATTAATCAGTTATATTCCTAGTATTAGCTATACTCTGCGGGAAACTTCTTGGCAAAAAACCTTCCTACCTCTACAGCTGAATCAAAAAGATGTGTCTGGTTGTCAAGAAATATTTTAAGTCTAGCGGGGTGTATGATGGTTGCTCGTGTTCCTTTTTGGATGAACTTTGTGCATATTGGGGATATTTCTCTTCTCTTTGTGTCTCTAGAGAGTAGTCCTGAAACAGGAGAATTTTATTATCCCCTAGAAATATGGGTTGATGCTTACGGAAATATTGCATAAATATAACTTTGTCCTGATAATTCAGAAATTTAACAATAATTGGTCTAGGTTTTGTATTTATTTTGTTAGGGGAAATGGTACCTATTCTGTGAGCTCTTTCTATGAAAGTTTTGGGAAATCCCTCAGAGATCTTTAAAAGCTGGGGGATTGTGGATGTAAGTAATTTGAATAAATCCTCGTACTGTTTGTCCTCAGGGACCCTGATTATTCTTAAATTCTTTCTGCGTGTACGGTTCTCAAGATCTTCAATTTTGTTCTGAAGTTTAGATATAATATTAGAGGAGGCTTCAGACCTAATATTATTTTCTATCATAGCGTCTTCAAGATCGGATATCCTTTGCTCTGCTTCTGTAAGCCTGCCAGCAAATTGTTTAACTTCTAGTGCTAATTGCGCAAAATCTACTTTAATCTCATTTTTCAAAATTTCAAATTTAGGTGCAAGGGCTTCAGATATTTTGGAAACTAACGATTGGATATCCATAGATTCTGTTGATATTTGAGTGCTAGTGATGGGTGGCTGTGTCTCGACAGAAGGATCAAGAATACTTTTATTTCGCCTATCTCTCTGTCTAGCCGCCATAGGGGGAGGTGGTGTTTTAGAGTGAGGATGTAGAAATGTATCCATATAGTTATAAACCATATGGATTGTGATCAGTGATAAGTGACTTAGTACAGTGAGAAGGGAAGAAAAAAAAAATCAATCCCTTGCTAGGTGAAAAGGTGATATAAAAAAATGCTCCTTAATGGAGGTCCCGTGAGGAATGGGGGTGAGGGTGAAGTGTGGAGTTAAGTGAATTAATCGTGAGTCAGCTTAGGTCAAATAGTGGTGGTGAATTATTAAAGGGGTAGGCAGAGAGAGAAAAAAAAAATAGAACAGGAAAACAATGTATAGCTGGAATACAAGTAAGGAGGGTCATAACCAACACTCTCTAGGAGGTTGAATATATTTTTGATATTTTAGTTCACCTCAAACTTATATTCTAATAAACAAAGAGAGCCTTTATGATAGAACTATAGGGTCAATAATCACACCATAAGAGACCAGGTTGTATCAAAAGAAAAAAACTAGGATTCAATTGATATATGCCAGATTTAACAAGGTTGACTATTGTACTTGTTTTAGACAAGATAATAACAAAATTTTTTCTCTTTTCTCTAAATTAAGGATGTCAGGTTATAACAAGTGAGTAAAGTTTCTTACCAGATAAATGTTAGGTAATCAGAGAATCTAACTATTTAAGTAAATTTTAGATATTTAAATAACTAATAAGTCTGCAAATTTTTGGGAGAAAGATTGACAGTAACCAAAAATTAGAGCTTCACACAGAAGATCGCTACTCCTCTTATAAGGCGTAAAGTGTTTTCAATAATAATTAAATGTCATGCCAAGGCCCTGTTGTAATATTCAGTTATTAGTAGTAATTAGCCCACAGGAGGATATTTCACCAACTTACTTGAGTAGATTTAACATAGGTTTACTCCAGATTAATCAGATCAATATTATCAAATTTTCTAGCAACCAACCTGGTATTTTCTGCAAAAAAATCCCCGCATAAATCAATAAAAAGAGCTATTACTAAATATACGTTATATACTTATATGCTTCTAGCAAGGAGATGTAGACTGAGTATTTAAATCACAAAAGTAGCTGTTTGTATCTCTTAATATCTGAAATTCTGTGTCCTTAGATTTATATAAAATATGTTAAGGAAAAATACCTAATTGCCAATAGTAAGGAGACACAATGTTTCTTGTTTCCTAGCAAAGTTTAGACCTACTTTTTAGGATACAATGTCTACAATCAGCTCTAAATATTAACACTGGGAATCTCTGGTACCTATATGTGAATTTAAGCAGGATAATGTCAAACATATAAAGCAGCACAAGAATTAGTTAAATTGCCCCAAAAAAAAAAGAGCGGACCCACCGGTTCCTAGTCAATTGTTTTCTTGGGGGCTATATATTTATATTCAATCTGAGCAATACTGTGTCAAAGTAACAACCGTGTGTCAATTTATCAAAACAATCAGAAAAAAAAAAAAAAAAAAACTCTGAATTTTTGTTCCATAGGTTTGAACCTGTAAACCAATACCTAGCGTGTCCAGTATATATACAATCGTGTCAGAGAGCTAATATTTGAGAGTTCACACAACAGGAGAATATTTTTCAATTTTGACTTCTTTTTTTCTAATTTCTCCTCCCTCCATCTTGCTTTTTTACCCAATGCCTTCTTAAAGTCCGTTTCTGAATTAATGAACTTTGTGTGTGAGCAGCAAGAATTAGGGATCCAAATAGATTTTTTTTTATAGAGAAATCAGTGATAATTGGGTTATGGCGGACAGTTAGGTTATTGTGCAAAAGCAGTTATCTTAACTGATCGTTCATTTAAAGGGAGACAGCAAAAAGATAGGCAGGACTCAAGCGTATAACTGATATTTAAAATGTACTTTACCCACTTCAAGAAAGTATTGCCTATGGGAGAAACCCCCCCCCCCTCACGCAGCACCGGTGGGAGGAGGAGCGCGGAGCAAGCAGGCAGAGTGTCCCGAACTAGTTTACCCAGCAGAGCAGGCTTGGTGAAGGATGGGACAAGGAGAGCCGGGACCCCAATCAGGAAGGGCAGCACAGCAGGCAGGAATGGTCCAGGCCCCTCACGCAGCAAGGGTGGGAGGGGGACGTCCGGACCAGTAAAGGGCTGCGCTCTCAAGACTGTTACTCCTCACCGTCAAGAAGCTGCAATTCCTTGGGCAGCTGTGAAACTGGGAATGATCCAACCGGCCGGCAGCCCCCACCTCAGGGTCAGGCAGCAAGACCCGGACCGGACAGTGAGTTGAGCCATACTCCACCAGAGATCCAAGCTGACAGGCTGTCTCCCCTTCTTCCAACCAGCAAGAGCCCCACAGCATCCAGGACAGGTAGGGCTTTCTTCGCGGAACACCCTTATAGAAGGGGTATATAAAATGTTATAATTGGTGCAGTAGTAATATGCACACAGCGGCAGAAAATCTGTTCCTCCTCCTCTTGCGATTAGGTTTTAGGCAGAGTAAATATTTTTTATATAGATATCTGTGGATTTATTTGAATCCTAGCTAAAGTCATTGTGGTTGCTGCTGCATGCAGCTTAGTGCATTAGAGTGGCACTAATGTGAGTTCCAGTAGCGGTGTATCTTAGCTTTGCAAGCCGCCCAAGGTCAGAGGGTTGAGGCGCAGAATTCCCGCCAGCAAACTTGCAGAGAGGTAAGTCAGAGCAGGTGTCTCACCTGACCTCACACCTGTGCTCCTCCTCCGGAACTCTACAACAAGTCTTTAAAGAACATTCACAGATCCACACTTCAGCTGACACTGCCCTCTGCATCAGCTGAATTATAAAGTATACTTACAACAAGTCTTTAAAGAACATTCACAGACCCACACTTCAGCTGACACTGCCCTCTGCATCAGGTAGTTAAAGGAAGAGAATTATCTCATTATATTTCATCCCTGTTTCTAATAATGTGTATGTTGTAATATGTATTGGCTATTATTTTTATTCTGTATTTTAAATGCATATTGGTGCACATTGATGGGCCATATATCTTGCTTGTTAAATGGTTTTATTTTCCTCAATGGATACCTCTCTTATCTCTATAATTTGTGATCTTTCCCTGTGTTTTTTGCCTGTATGACCCCTAGCACCCTCCCTTAACTTTTTTTGCAGACCAGTCTAACGCTAATTTATCTCTCCCCCAGCTGAATTATAAAGTATACTTACAACAAGTCTTTAAAGAACATTCACAGACCCACACTTCAGCTGACACTGCCCTCTGCATCAGGTAGTTAAAGGAAGATAGTTACCCTTCCACCCTGCCCCTCACCCCACCCACCCCAGGTTCATTCTCCCATTTATAGATAGTCTCCCATACACCCTTAATTCTCCTAAACTGACAGCTGCAAACACTAATCAGCACATCCTTCCATTCACTTAACCCTTTAGAATACATACCCTCTCTCCCTACAAATAGCTATACAGGGAGTGCAGAATTATTAGGCAAATGAGTATTTTGACCACATCATCCTCTTTATGCATGTTGTCTTACTCCAAGCTGTATAGGCTCGAAAGCCTACTACCAATTAAGCATATTAGGTGATGTGCATCTCTGTAATGAGAAGGGGTGTGGTCTAATGACATCAACACCCTATATCAGGTGTGCATAATTATTAGGCAACTTCCTTTCCTTTGGCAAAATGGGTCAAAAGGACGACTTGACAGGCTCAGAAAAGTCAAAAATAGTGAGATATCTTGCAGAGGGATGCAGCACTCTTAAAATTGCAAAGCTTCTGAAGCGTGATCATCGAACAATCAAGCGTTTCATTCAAAATAGTCAACAGGGTCGCAAGACGCGTGTGGAAAAACCAAGGCGCAAAATAACTGCCCATGAACTGAGAAAAGTCAAGCGTGCAGCTGCCAAGATGCCACTTGCCACCAGTTTGGCCATATTTCAGAGCTGCAACATCACTGCCCAAAAGCACAAGGTGTGCAATACTCAGAGACATGGCCAAAGTAAGAAAGGCTGAAAGACGACCACCACTGAACAAGACACACAAGCTGAAACGTCAAGACTGGGCCAAGAAATATCTCAAGACTGATTTTTCTAAGGTTTTATGGACTGATGAAATGAGAGTGAGTCTTGATGGGCCAGATGGATGGGCCCGTGGCTGGATTGGTAAAGGGCAGAGAGCTCCAGTCCGACTCAGACGCCAGCAAGGTGGAGGTGGAGTACTGGTTTGGGCTGGTATCATCAAAGATGAGCTTGTGGGGCCTTTTCGGGTTGAGGATGGAGTCAAGCTCAACTCCCAGTCCTACTGCCAGTTTCTGGAAGACACCTTCTTCAAGCAGTGGTACAGGAAGAAGTCTGCATCCTTCAAGAAAAACATGATTTTCATGCAGGACAATGCTCCATCACACGCGTCCAAGTACTCCACATCGTGGCTGGCAAGAAAGGGTATAAAAGAAGAAAATCTAATGACATGGCCTCCTTGTTCACCTGATCTGAACCCCATTGAGAACCTGTGGTCCATCATCAAATGTGAGATTTACAAAGAGGGAAAACAGTACACCTCTCTGAACAGTGTCTGGGAGGCTGTGGTTGCTGCTGCACGCAATGTTGATGGTGAACAGATCAAAACACTGACAGAATCCATGGATGGCAGGCTTTTGAGTGTCCTTGCAAAGAAAGGTGGCTATATTGGTCACTGATTTGTTTTTGTTTTGTTTTTGAATGTCAGAAATGTATATTTGTGAATGTTGAGATGTTATATTGGTTTCACTGGTAAAAAATAAATATTTGAAATGGGTATATATTTGTTTTTTAAGTTGCCTAATAATTATGCACAGTAATAGTCACCTGCACACACAGATATCCCCCTAAAATAGCTATAACTAAAAACAAACTAAAAAATACTTCCAAAACTATTCAGCTTTGATATTAATGAGTTTTTTGGGTTCATTGAGAACATGGTTGTTGTTCAATAATAAAATTAATCCTCAAAAATACAACTTGCCTAATAATTCTGCCCTCCCTGTATATCCCACATCAATAGTGTGTGAATATATATGTGTGTATATATATATATATATATATATATATATATATATATATATATATATATATATATATGTGTGTATATATATATACATATATATATTTCTTTTTTATATTGTACTATTTTTTATTTATTTTCATCTACACACCTCATAGCACTAACATGTATCAAAATATGACAATACTGATATTCGTGACAACCCTTTTCTCACTCCAATTTTGTTCACTTCATTACCGCCATAATCACCCACCTCAAACTGGAAAACAAATTATCATACACCATGGCCTGCTCTGTTGCTGTAACTTATCTGCTGAGTGCTGGTGGAGAGTTATAAAAAATAGCCCTCCTACCCCCACCTCACAAAATTATAAAGTATGCAATTCACTATATAGCCAAACAAAAACTATGTCCAAATTCCTATTCCTTATGCTACTTGCCCTTGTAAATTATGTAGAGTCTAACCCTGGTCCCCCAGCAAATTCCATTCCTAGCCTTCCAGCTAAAAAAGGCCTCTCCTTTGTGCACTTTAATATACGCAGCTTATTTCCAAAAATCGATGCACTGCAAGCTTGGTGTTTACAATACAAGCCAAAAATCATTGTGATCTCTGAATCATGGCTAACTGCAAAAATACCTGCCTCTGCCATTGCAATACATGGGTATTCATGCCATAGAATTGACAGAGCAAAGAGAGGAGGCGGCATTGTAATTTATGTTGACAACTCCACAAAGTTCACCCCCATACAAAAATCTAGCTCTCCTGCCACCTTTGATTTCCTTTCTGGCAAAATTGAGATCCCGTGCAGTAAATCAATCATTGTTGCAGGAATCTACCGCCCACCTAGCTCCCCTATGCATTCCATTTCGGACATAGCACAGCTACTTAGTGAATCCATAACTCAAAACCCAAAAAGTGAAAAAAAAATTTTTGGAGATTTTAACAATGATTGGCTGAATAAAAAAAATAACAGTTGTCACTCGCTGTTTAAATCTTTGCAGCTAACACAATTAATCTCCTCCCCAACTCGCATAAACATCAAAAGCCATAATCATACCCTGCTCGACTGGATTCTCTCCACTTCTCCCGACCGAATCCAGGAGGCAGGTGTTCTCCCTAACAATTTCAGTGACCACTGCTTAGTGTACTGTGTGCGCAAAATAAAGGCTACTAAATCCTCTCCCAAGGTTAAAATCACCAGGTCCTTCAAAAAATGTAACTGCAATCATTTCTAAATGACATCAAGAACCTCCCCTGGCACAGATTAAACCTAATCCCAGATCTAGACTCTGCAGTTGAATTCTTTCAGTCTGAACTCCTACAAGTTTGGAATTTACATGCACTGCTGCGTAAGGTGAGAGTAAAAGGAGCACACTTGAATTGGATCACAGCTGACCTCATTCAAATGTACCAATTTCGGGATTCATTGTGGTCAAAATTCAAGCATACTGGCTCTATGAATGATCACTGTGTATATAGACAATGGCGAAATATATGTACTAAACAAACAAAATTGGCTAAGGCGCAATATTTCTGTGAAAATCTGCACAATAATATATCTAACCCTAGAAAGTTTTGGAAACTCATAAATAACTTACAAAATCCACCAATCCACTCCCAACCCTCCACTGTCAATGTGGATAACCAAAACCTGCAACTCCCCTTAGAAGTAGCAAATGCCTTTAACAATTATTTTGTCAGATGCTCCACCACCCTGATTGACAAACTAATAAATGGCACGCATCCTGAAGCTACAAATGTGGATCAGGCCCCACTAAAACAGCAAAGACCCAATATAGAAAAGTTCAATTTTAGACCTGTACCCTTCAATGTCATTAAGAAACACCTCAATAATCTAAAAATGAAAAACCAGTCAGGACCTGATCAAATCCCAGCAATGCTGTTGAAGCTCAGTGCGCCGGCAATTGCTAAGCCTGTCACAACCCTAATTAACGAATCCTTGGTGTCTGGATACATACCCAAACTCTGGAAAACTGCAAGAGTAGTGCCTATTCATAAAAGTTGGGAGTTAACCTTGGTTTCTAACTATCGTCCTATATCATTGCTCCCTTTATTGTCAAAAATCTTAGAAAAATGCATCCATACGCAATTATGCGAGTATTATCAACTTTCTAACTATCTGACCCCTGATCAATCAGGTTTTAGACCGAATCACTCCACTACAACTGCCCTCCTAAAAGTTTGCAACGACATCCAAACTGGCATGGAACAAGGAGACCTAACTGGAGCTATTTTCCTTGATTTTGCAAAGGCTTTTGACACAGTGGACCATGACATACTACTTCTCAAACTAAAAAACTCTGGTATTGCTGATCGCCCGTTAACCTGGTTTAAATCATATGTATCGGATCGATCACAATATGTCTCTGTCTCTAACAATGACTCCCTCCCTCTCCCAGTCACATGTGGTGTTCCCCAAGGTTCCATTCTCGGCCCCCTACTATTCACAGTATTTATAAATGATTTGCCTAATGTCTGCAAATCCTCAACTGTACACATGTACGCAGACGACATGGTAATCTATGCAAACAAATCTAATCTGCCGCAGCTTGAAGCAGTGCTCCAAGACCAGTTCACAGAGGTAGAAAAGTGGATCTCGAAAAACAAACTCCTCCTAAACACTGACAAAACAGTCACAATGATCTTTGGAACGGGACCTAAAATACAAAAATTACAAAATTCCCATCTTCGCATCAAAACAAAATCCAATTGCACGCTGACCGCAGTCCACTCTTTTAAATACTTAGGTGTGTTGTTAGACCCCAATCTATCTTTTGGACTCCACATAGAAAAACTTGCATCTAAACTTTATCCAAAACTAGGTGCCCTGTACAGAAACAAATCTTGCCTCAGCCCTACAGTAATGGAAAAGATTGTACAGCAAATGCTGATGCCTATCTTAGATTATGGGGACATAGTATATGCACCTGCTCCGCAAACTCACCTTAATAAACTAAATACGTTATATAACTCATTCTGCCGCTTTGTGCTACAATGTAACTACAGGACCCACCATTGTGACATGCTAAAAGAACTAAACTGGCTGTCGCTGGAATCCAGACGCACCCTCCATCTTTCCTGCCTTGTCTTTAAGAGCCTTTCTCGGAAGCTCCCACCCTACCTGAGCAGAATGCTCTCCCCTGCTATTCCCACCTCCTATAACCTCTGATCCAATAACAGCACATTATTTAGCTTGCCTCAATACCAAAAGAAAGCAGCTCGATCCTCCTTTTCCTACAGAGCGCCACAATAAAATCCTTTAAGAGATCCCTCTATACATATCTCAAAACAGAATGCTCCTGTCATGGTTGATTAAATATTTCGTACCTGCTCTATGTTAAATGTTTGCATATATTGTGTATTATTGTTTTTGTATTTTATTGTACCCTATTGTATCAATGCAATGTTTTGTGATCCCAGGACATAATTGAAAACAAGAGAAATCTCAATGTATCCTTCCTGGTAAAATATTTTATAAATAAATAAATAAATTATATTGGTACTATCTCAGTCCTCCGTTCTGCAGAATCTCACACTAATCAACCAGTGTTGTTTCATCGGAAACATGGTTGGAGGATCAATTTACCAAAGAGTTTCTTGATTCCTCAGATAAAGGGTCACCTTTTTTAGGTTTCCAGATAGATTCAGTGTCCATGACTCTGTCTCTAACAGACAAGAGACATTTGAAAGTGATTGCAGTCTGTCGGCAGATTCAGTCTCAGTCTTTTCCTTCAATGGTTATGTGCATGGAAAATTTAGGTCTCATGACTGCAGCATTGGACGCATTTCCCTTTGCTCATTCTCACATGAGACCTCTCCAGCTTTGTTTGCTGCAATCCATGGTGCAGGGATTATATTAAGATATCTCAATTAATATCCTTAAATCCCAATATTTGACACTCTCTGACGTGGTGGTAAATCACCAGTGTTTAGTTCAAGGGGCTTCTTTTTTCGGCTAACCTGGACTATGATCTCTACAGATGCAAGTCTTTCAGGTTGGGGAGCTGTTTGGGGATCTCTGACAGCACAATGGGTTTTGGAAATCTCAAGAGGCGAGATTACCAATCAATATTTTAGATCTCTGTGCTATTCGCAGAGCTCTTCAGTTTTGGCCTTTGTTGAAGAGAGAACTGTTCATTTATTTTCAAACAGACAATATCACATTCAGTGGCATTTGTCAATCAGCAGGGTTGGACTCACTGTCCACAAGCTATGAAGAAGTATCTCGGATACTTGCTTGGCCGGAATCCAGCTCCTGTCTAATTTCTGCGATGCATATCCCAGATATAGACATTGGGAGGCAGATTATCTCAGCCGTCAGACTTTACATCCTGGGGAGTGATTCCTCTATCCAGATTTGTTTTCTCAGATTGTTCAAGATATGGGGTCTTCCACAGATAGATCTGATGGCCTCTCATCTAAACAAGAGACTTCCCAGATGCCTGTCCAGGTTCAGGGATTTTCAGGCGGAAGCAGTGGGTACGCTGAAACTTCCTTGGTGTTATTATCCTGCTTATATTTTCCCGCCTCTAGTTCTTCCTCCAAGAGTGATTTCCAGAATCTTCATGGAACAATCGTTTGTGTTGCTGGTGGCTGCAGCATGGCCCCACAGGTTTTGGTATGCGGATCTTGTTCGGATGTCCAGTTGCCAACCTTGGCCATTTCCGTTAAGGCCGGACCTACTGTCTCAAGGTCCATTTTTACATCAGGATCTCAAATCATTAAATTTGAAGGTATGGAAATTGAACGTTTAGTGCTAAGTCATAGAGGTTTCTCTAACTCAGTGATTAATACTATGTTACAGGCTTGTAAATCTATCTCTAGAAAGATTTATTATTGAGTTTGGAAGACCTACATTTTATGGTATTCTTCTCATAAATTCTCTTGGCATTCTTTTAGAGTTGCAAGAATTTTTCAGTTTCTTCAGGATGGTTTGGATAAGGTTTTGTCTGCAAGTTCCTTGAAGGGACAAATCTCTGCTCTTTCTGTTTCATTAACAGAAAGATTGCTAAACATCCTGATATTTACTGTTTTGTACAGGCTTTAGTTTGTATTTAAGCCTGTCATAAAATCAATCTCTCCTCCTTGGAGTCTTAATTTGGTTTTGAAGGCTTTACAGGGCTCCTCCATATTGAGCCTATGCATTCTTTGGACATTTTACTACTTTCTTGGAAAGTATTGTTCCTTTTGGTCATCTCTTCTGCTAGAAGAGTTTCTGAGCTATCTGTTTTTTCTTGTGAATCTCCTTTTCTGATTTTTCATCAGGATAAGGCGGTTTTGCGGACTTCATTTCTATTTTTTCCTAAGGTTGTGTATTCTAACAGCATTAGTAGAGAAATTGTTGTTCCTTCCTTGTGTCCTAATCCTAAGAATTCTTTGGAAAAGATCTTTTCATTCTTTGGATGTGGTGAGAGCTTTGAAATATTATATTTAAGCTACTAAGCAAAGACTTCAAGTCTATTTGTTATATTTTCTGGTCCTAGGAAAGGTCAGAAAAACTTCTGCTATTTTCTTCAAGCTTATTGGAGTCGGGTTAAGCCCCGCCTCAGAGAATTTCAGCTCATTCTACTAGATCAGTCACCACTTTGTGGGCTTTTAAGAATGAAGCTTCAGTTGTTAAAATTTGCAAGTGGCAATTTGGTCTTCTTTACATATATTTACTTAATTCTACCATTTTAATATTTTTGCTTCAGAAGCAGTTTTTGGTAGAAAAGTTCTTCAGGCAGTTGTTTCAGTTTGATTCTTCTGCTGATATTTTAAGTTTTTTCTTTTCTTCATGAGAATAACTTATATTTTGGGTTGTGGATTAATTTTTCAGCATATGGCTGTTGTTTATTTCTATCCCTCCCTCTCTAGTGACTCTTGCGTGGAGTTCCACATCTTGGGTATTTGATATCCCATACGTCACTAGCTCATGGACTCTTGCCAATTACATGAAAGAAAACATAATTTATGTAAGAACTTACCTGATAAATTAATTTCTTTCATATTGGCAAGAGTCCATGAGGCCCACCCTTTTTATGGTGGTTATGATTTTTTTGTATAAAGCACAATTTTTTCCAGATTCCTCTGTTGATGCTTTTAACTCCTTTCTTTATCACCCCACTACTTGGCTATTCGTTAAACTGTGGGTGTGATGAGGGGTGTATTTATAGGCATTTTGAGGTTTGGGAAACTTTGCCCCTCCTGGTAGGATTGTATATCCCATACGTCACTAGCTCATGGACTCTTGCCAATTACATGAAAGAAATGAAGATATCAAGAATAGAAGGGATATCGTCAAATAGTCCTAATTTTAGATTTGTATTACAATGTAATCCCAACTTTGATTTGTGATTCTTAATTTAAACTAACAAGAAAAGAGAATTAGAGTATCCATATAAATATCGATCAATGTGAATGTATTATGTAATGTTATGTCCATGTTTCATGGCCAATTTATATTCTGCCCCTGTGTAGTGCTTGACATTTTTTGTATACATTTGCCGATTCAAAAAATATACATTACATACGTTTTTGGGATCTGATCATTAACGGGACATGAAAACAAACATTTCACTTTTCAGATTTAGACACATGTGATTTCCAAATAATTTTAAAATGTATTTGATTATCTAAATTGCTTCAGTCTATTGTTATCCTTATTCTAAAATCATATCTAGGTCGGCTCAGGATCAGCAATGCATTACTGGGAGTAACCGGCTGATTGTTTGATGCAGAAAATTGCCTATTTTCATTGGTTCAACTCATGTGTTCAGATAACAGTAGTACATACACAAAAAAAGGGGGAAAAGAATACACTTGTAGCACTCCCAGGTCAATTATAGTGAAATCTGTATAATTATCACTAACTAATCCCAAAGGATAGAGGAAGGAGAGACTAATGAATTCAACTACTAATAAAATATAACTTTTATTGGGGTCAAAAATAAAATAGGATAATACATTAAAAACACACTTTAAGGACCGACTGTAGTGTATTGAGACTTGAGTGGAATGCTACCAGTTGCAAAATGCTCGCCCAACAGACGTCACTATATATCGATATCAAAAGTATCCAGTGTATAGATTAAGATCAAATATCAAACAGTTTAATGATATCACTAATATCAGTGAATGTGTGTGTTGGATAAGGGGATGATAAAAATCTGTTAAAATCTGACAGCGCTCAACCTTGTGTCTGTAGCTCCTA